>NC_133330.1:95324358-95624358 GCF_042186555.1 Aquarana catesbeiana
GCTCCTGTCCACGCGAAGCAAAGAAAACGCATATGGAAGTCGCGCCCGCATATGTAAACGGTGTTCAAATCACACATGTGAGGTATCGCTGCAATCGTCAGAGCGAGAGCAATAATTCTAGCACTAGACCTCCTCTAAAACTCTAACCTGGTAACCGTAAAAAAAATTTGTCACCTATGGAAATTCTTACGTACCGTAGTTTGTCGCCATTCCACGAGTGCGTGCATTTATAAAGCGTGACATTTTTGGTATCTATTTACTCGGCGTAACATCATCTTTCACATTATACAAAAAAATTGGGGTAACTTTACTGTTTGGATTTTTTAAAATTCATGAAAGTGTCCCTTTTCCAAAAATTTGCGTTTAAAACACCGCTGCACAAATACCGTGTGATATAAAATATTTCAACAATCTCCATTTTATTCTCTAGATTCTCTGCTAAAAAAATATATATAATGTTTGGGGGTTCTAAGTAATTTTCTAGCAAAAAATACGGATTTAAACACCAAATTACAAAAATAGGCTTAGTCATGAAAGGGTTAATACCTCTGTCATTGGTATTTAATGTTAACATGAAGGTTTCCAAGGAAGGGATGTCACCTTCCCATAGGAGGAGGACGTCGTTGATGTATCTTCGGCACAGTAAGAGCTGTGGCGGACGATTATTCAAAATTAAGTCCTCCTCCCATTTAGCCATGAATAAGTTCGCCAAACTGGGGAAAAACTTAGCCCCCATGACAACTCCCCGATTTTGTAAATAAAAAGAACCCCCAAACCAGAAGAAATTATGCTGCATAGCAAAGGCCAATAATGCAAGAATAAAATTCCTTTTATACAGGCAATTAACCAACTGAGACTCTGACGCACTCTTAGCCAAAGAACCATGTGCTAGTCCAGAGACTGGACAGTCTTGTTCCAGACAGATAGAATGTTGCTCTGAAGTGGTCTGGAGTGAAACTGTGCATAAGGGACTGCTTCGAATGAGGACACCATCTTCCTCAAAAGCCTCATACACAGGCGAATGGAAGGATATCTTTTCCTTTTTATGGCCTGGACGAGGTTTTTCATGACCCTGACCTTCTATAGTGGTAAGAATACCTTTGCCTTGACTGTGTGTATTATTAGCCCCAGATATTCTAGGCGTTTAACCGGCTGCAGGGCCGATTTTGACAAATTCAGAACCCAACCCGGATGTTTCAAGAATTGAGCTGCCCGAGCTACATTCTGACTCAGGTCTGGAACTGTTTGATCTATCAATAGTAGATCGTCCA
This sequence comes from Aquarana catesbeiana, assembly GCF_042186555.1. NCBI lineage: Eukaryota > Metazoa > Chordata > Amphibia > Anura > Ranidae > Aquarana > Aquarana catesbeiana. The sequence continues at coordinate 95,325,630 of NC_133330.1, forward strand.
GGTACCCCATTACCAATATTCCCTGCGATCTTAGAACTGCTAATACCGGAGCCAATATCTTTGTGAATACTCGAGGTGCCGTGGCTAACCCGAAGCGCAGTGCCTCAAACTGAAAAGGTTGGTCGCCTACCACGAATCGCAGAAACCTTTGATGGGACCTGCAGATTGACACATGTGTAAGGAGGCTAAAACCAAACTAATTGATTCCATTCGGAAAGAACGAATGACCAGAAATTGATTCAGAGCCTTGAGATCCAGAATAGGCCTTACATCTCCATTTGGCTTTGGGTTTATGAAAAGATTCGAGTAAAAACCCTTGAATATTTCCATGGTTGGAACCTCTGAAATGACTCCTTGTAACTTTAGCTGATCTATTGCCTGAAGAAAAGATCTCTTCTTTACTGGGTCTATTGGGACATTGGACCTTAAGAACTGAGAGGGGGAAGCCCCTGGAATTCTATTATGTACCCCTGAGATACGGTAGAAATAACCCACTTGTTTTGGATCACTTTTTCCCAGGCTGTTGTGAACCTTAATAGCCTCCCCCCATCCGCCTGAGTGGGGGAGCCCCTTCATAAGGAAGGCTTGGGACTGACCTTAGGGGGTCTCTGGGCTCAGGGCTTTTTCTGCCCCTTGCCCTGAGGCTTTCCGCTAGAACCGGACAGCTGAGGCCGTCGATACTGCCTGAAATTAGAGGTGCTGGGTACTGAAGCACTAGGCCCCTTGAAAGAGGGTCGTCTGCACTGCTTCTTGACTGGTAGAAGTGCACTCTTACCCCCCGAAATCTTATGGATAAATTTATCCAGGTCCTCTCCAAATAGCCGTTCCCCGTGAAAGGGAAAACCAGCTAGTAATTTTTTGCAGGGTGAGTCCGCAGCCCAGCTCTTTAACCAAAGAATCCTACGCATATGCACTGATAGCAGGGCCAACCGAGACATCTGTTGTATGGAATCCTTAAGGGCATAAGGCCCGAGGTAATTCTGCCAAATCCTCCACAGGTACCCCTTGATTGGGAACAGTCTAATTGGGCATACACACGGTCGGACTTTTTGACTGGACTGGTCTGACGGACGCCAACGGACCAAATCCAGCGAACAATCCGATCGTGTGTGGGCTTCATCGGACCTTCAGCTGACCTTTCCAGTTGCAAATCTGACGGACTTTAGATTTGGAACATGCTTCAAATCTTTACATCGTAACTCCGCCAGACCCAGAAATCCACTCGTCTGTATGCTAGTCCGATGGACAAAAACTGACGCTAGGGCAGCTATTGGCCACTGGCTATCAACTTCCTTATTTTAGTCCGGTGTACGTCATGACGTACGAATCTGGACTTTGGTGTGATCGTGTGTAGGCAAGTCCGGTCGTTAGAAAGTCCACCGAAAGTCCGTCGAAAGTCCGTCGAAAGTCCGTCAGACAGGCTGTCGGACTTTTGTAGCTGAAAAGTCCGACCGTGTGTACACAGCATTAGTTACCCACGTCACTTCAGGGGCGGATCCAGAGTCTAGTCTCGGGAGGGGCACTGCCAGAAAATATATTTTTTTGGGGTACATCTATCGGGGAAATGGCTGGTGTTGGCGCTTCAATCATCACGGCACCATGGTTGTTATGGTGTCAGGATGATTGAAGCGCATTATTACTATAATTACATTGTTATAAAAAATTAAATAGTTTAACTCACCATAATGCAGAATCAGTGGGAGCCCCGAGTGTGTCACTTGCCACGTCACCTGTCACCAGATGCAGATTGTCACTTGCCACGTCGCCTGCCACGTTGCGGATTGTCACTTGCCACGTCGCCTGCCACGTTGCGGATTGTCACTTGCCACGTCACCTGTCACCAGATGCAGATTGTTACTTGCCACGTCCCCTGTCACATGTTGCGGATTGTCACTTGCCACGTCGCCTGTCACATGTTGCGGATTGTCACTTGCCACGTCGCCTGTCACATGCCACCTGCTAAGGTGGTCTCTTGTGTCCCAGAGACAGGCAGCAGAGAGATGATGTAATCTCTCAGCTGCCACAGCTGCCTGCATGGAGGGGGGGAAGTTAAACTGCAGGGATGCAGAGCGGGCGCCGGGCGGTGAGAGATGATGTCATCTCTCTGCTCCCCCGCCCGCCGGCTCCCTGATTGGCCAGCAGGCAGCAGCCCGCCGACAAACACATTGAGCGGCACATGTCAGCGGCGGCTCTCTCTCTCTCACCTATGGAGCCGCCCGGCGGCTCCCTCACTCACGGAGCCGCCCAGCGGCTCTCTCAGTCACGGAGCCACCCGGCTCCTCTTTCACTCACGGAGCCGTCCGGCGGCTCTTTCACTCACGGAGCCGCCCGGCGGCTCTCTCACTCACGGAGCCGCCCGGCGGCTCTCTCACTCACGGAGCCGCCCGCCGGCGGGCTCTCTCTCACACTCTGCTCTCACAGTCACCCGCATTTCACGGAGGGGGCAATTGCCCCGTTGCGCCCCCCCCCCTGGATCCGCCCCTGCGTCACTTGGTCCTTTAAAGACTGACAGACACCTATAGCTGCTACTGGCGGTTGTACAGCAGACCTGGAAATAGCAAATTAAGTTTTTAACAAAGACTCCAATTTCTTATCTGCTGAATCCTTAAACACCAGGGCATTATCTACAGGACAGGTGAGACTCTTATTCACAGAAGAAATGGCGCCGTCAACAGATGGCATGCTCCATTTTTATTTCTTTTTGTATTTTTCCTCCATAGGGTACAAAAGTGTAAACCTCTTAAGAGGAATAAACAGCTTATCTGGGTGATCCCAGTCAGCGTACACGATTTGCTCTAGTAACAGATGCAAGGGAAAAGGCTGTGAACTCTGTGGAGGCTGCAGAGATCCTAAAGAAGAAAAGGAAACTTCAGGGACCTCCACAGGTGGTAATTTGAAACCTGATTGGACCATCTTCGTGAGGGACTAGATCAGCAGTCTCTGGGATTGAGAGGCTGAAAATGGTTCTTCAGAACTGACTCCTCAGAAGTCAATCTGTGGCCTGACCTTCCTCCCGGTCATTCACTGCCACTACCTCCACATCCTCTGTCCAACCCTATTCCAATGCAGGTGGGGGATCAGGTGAAGGGGATCCATCTAGTTTCTTTCCTTCTTGGGAAAGTGAAGCAATCATACTTGTTATTTTCCTATCTAGCCCAGTTAAAGCTGATGCTAAGTCGTCCTTTGTAACGTAGGTTGAGGCAAAAGCATTAGCTGTTGCTACAATGCCTGGCAACCATAATGGCTTAGACTGGCCAGTTGCCTCAGGTCTTTCAGGAGATCTAAACACAGCAGATGTAAGGCCAACATGCTCCAATACTGATGGTGGTGCATTTGCACCCCTTCCTGCCTCCCCCACTCTTCCGGGAAGACATGCCTGAGACAAAATATTTTTGAGGTAAAACAACCCCACCTTTATGCACTTCAACCGCTCTTGGATTACAGCTCTTACAGGACCTGTGGTGCCCTGGTCCATCCACTCACAGCGACTCACATGTCCAGCTGACGCCGCTCTGTGTTCCCTCCAGCCTGCTTACAGAAGCCTAGGGCTGGGACTGCTCCTAATATGGCCGCTTCCGCCCCTACTGCGCATGTCCGGCATTCTGTGTCGCTCTCACGCCCCTCCTACCATAAACAGCGGTGGAAAAGGACTACTGAAGGTGGCGGCGTGGGAACCAGATGCACAGTGGTGGGGGAATCCTTAAGAACCGCCCGCCTCCTGATAGAATCAACCTGGCTAGAAGCTCCACAGAGAAGCGCCACCGCCCGCACAACACTGCCCCCCGGTGGATAGAGAAAATACAATTTACGGTTTCACAAGTGGAAGAAAGGTTCTTTTAAAACACTTACCAGTTCCGCCGCAGGATTCTGCTTAAAAGCTAGATTCCAATCTTCCCCCATCGAGGCGGGTCTCTGTCTCTAGGACCTTCAAGGACCGGGTCCCCTTGAATATGGGACCACTCCCTTGGACCTGTAAAGCACCCTGCTGGAACTCCTTTGGGATCTTTTATTTCTTAACAAGGGTCCGGATCTCCCAGGGTCCAGTGCCCAAAGAGTAACATTAGAGGCAATACCTTGTAATCTTCTTGTGTAACGAGGTTCGGGTACCATCCATTTTAGTGTATCGCCATTTGGATGGATCTGATTATATAGCCCTTTTAAATCCTTCAGGATCTGTTCCTGGACCATCTTCTTAGCTAGCTAATGGAGAGCTTCTTCAAACTGTCAAGGTGACCATCACCTTGAAGACACTGGCGAAAAAACAGAGGTACTTCCTGTCTAGGAGGGGTTATATAGGGGAGGACTTCCTGTCTTTTTGTTTGGTTTGCCAGTGTCCATTCACCCATAGGTGGCGTATAACAAAGTTAGTTATGGCTGCTCTGTGTCATGTGATGTACGATAAAGAAATGTAATCTTAAAAAAAAAAGTAAAAAATGGATAGATAAAATGGTTAAAGTGATTGTAAAGCTTTGTTTTTTTAATTAAAATAAACATGGTTTACTTACCTGCTCTGTGCAATGATTTTGCACAAAGCATCTTCGATCCTCCTCTTAACAGGTCCCCCGCCGGTACTCCTTCTGTAGGTGGCATTATAACCCAATTGTCTCAGAGTCCTATATATAATGATATAAATTGCACACCAGAGAGTTTGGCTACACCGTGAAGACCACATTACCATTCTTGTCTAACACCATGGGATTACGAGTTCAAAGAACAAGTTAAACTGCTGTGTAGATGCCCCTATCTGCATTATTTTTTTTATTTTTTCCCACAGTTCACCTTTAAGGTATTTGAAGCGGCCCTGTAGAGGTATAATGAGATTACAGAGAAACCTGTGCCCCTACCCTTGTATTATCCACCATTAGTAGAAATAACCTTCATACTCACCTTCGTCTACAACAAATATTTCATACACGTCAACATAAAAAGTCTACAAGTCACTTGAGAGATTCATTGAATTTTAAATTTGTCTGTAAATGCTCCAATTATAAATAATTTTATGGCAACCTAAAAGCAGCCATATAAGTTGCTATGGTGATAGTTCCACAAACTATCTGTCTTGAGACACTTGCCAATCTTTGTGTCAAATCTGCATCAGTTATGACAAAGTATATGGAGTCAGGCGTCAATTTTTATGTTCAGAAAGGGTACAGACTGGGCCTAATGGTTCTTATTAATCAACCGGTAATAGTATTTAAGGCATGTTAAAGAAGTTTCTCAAACAATATTATCACATATGATAACATGGCCTAAGAGGCCACTTTACTGAATGTACATGTTTCCAAACCATACCTAACATGGCTGCTATCTATACAGACATAGCACTAAACTCCATACACATACCTAAAGGAGGGTTGACAGACAGGCCCATCTTCTGACTCCAACGGACAGGAAGAATTCCTGGGCAGCTTTTATGGCAGATCATAGACTGGTGACTAGTAGAGGACTCAGGCCGAAGATCATCCAGTTCAACAAGGAAATACTGCTCATTAAAGACCTGCAAGGCAGTTGATTTGGATTAAACAATTCTACAGAATCTGGGAATAAAACATTGGCATACAAGACTGTTGAAGAGGAACTCTGGTCTAAGCAAAACATTTATATCTTATATTCAATGTGCCATCATTTCTTAAGTTGGGAGATCTCCTCAACCCAAAATCATTGTCTGAGGTTGCTCTTTTTTAAAATCATTGGAAACCTGTGGCAAGTGTGTTTGGGTTATGAGTTTGAATAAAGAACTGAAGAGGAGGGGATCACAATTTTTATATGTGTTTACAATATGTTTGACTGTTTGCCCATAAGGACCTCAAACAGTCCTTTTTTCTCCGCATAAAAAGTTTGAACCAGAGATCATCTTTAATGAAGGAAAAACAAGATTTCTGTTACCTTAGTGATTGTTGCAGGTACAATACAAGAAGGGTCTTTAGGATTTATTGCCTCAAGTTTCATGCCAGATGTGAATGAGTGATTCCGTATCTCAGGTTGCTCCTGTGGAATACAGCAAATTTATGTTTCACTTCATCAACCGAGGAATTCAGCCCCACCATTTATGAAGACACCTCTGTTTTATTTACAGGGGATAACAGTTTGACTGTGTCAGTGTACTTAAGTATCACAACGGCAATAGGACAGAATGCTGACAATATGAATTGCTTCTTTTCTCCAACATCTCATACCAAGACATACAACTTTTATCCCCAGGCCCCAGAGTAAGTGTACCGCCATCATCATCGGTATTTAAACTCTTAAATCAGGCTGTAGACAAAAACAGTGCTACAAAAGAATCTTCAGATTATATGTAGTAATTAAAGATACTTAATTTATCCCTTCCTGCAATAAATATATATATATATATATATATATATATATATATATATATATATATATATATATATATATATATATATATATATATACATATACACACACACACACACACACACATACATATACATACATACATACATACAGTGGGGACAGAAAGTATTCAGACCCCTTTACATTTTTCACTCTTTGTTATATTGCAGCTTTGCTAAAATCATTTAAGTTCATTTTTTTCCTCATTAATGTACACACACAGCACCCCATATTGACAGAAAAACACAGAATTGTTGACATTTTTGCAGATTTATTAAAAAAGAAAAACTGAAATATCACATGGTCCTAAGTATTCAGACCCTTTGCTCAGTATTTAGTAGAAGCACCCTTTTGATCTAATACAGCCATGAGTCTTTTTGGGAAAGATGCAACAAGTTTTTCACACCTGGGTTTGGGGATCCTCTGCCATTCCTCCTTGCAGATCCTCTCCAGTTCTGTCAGGTTGGATGGTAAACGTTGGTGGACAGCCATTTTTAGGTTTCTCCAGAGATGCTCAATTGGGTTTAAGTCAGGGCTCTGGCTTGGCCATTCAAGAACAGTCACGGAATTGTTGTGAAGACACTCCTTCGTTATTTTAGCTGTGTGCTTAGGGTCATTGTCTTGTTGGAAGGTAAACCTTCGGCCCAGTCTGAGGTCCTGAGCACTCTGGAGAAGGTTTTCGTCCAGGATATCCCTGTACTTGGCCGCATTCATCTTTCCCTCGATTGCAGCCAGTCGTCCTGTCCCTGCAGCTGAAAAACACCCCCACAGCATGATGCTGCCACCACCATGCTTCACTGTTGGGACTGTATTGCACAGGTGATGAGCGGTGCCTGGTTTTCTCCACACATACCGCTTAGAATTAAGGCCAAAAAGTTCTATCTTGGTCTGATCAGACCAAAGAATGTTATTTCTCACCATCTTTGAGTCCTTCAGGTGTTTTTTTTAGCAAACTCCATGCAGGCTTTCAGGTGTCTTGCACTGAGGAGAGGCTTCCGTCGGGCCACTCTGCCATAAAGACCCGACTGGTGGACGGCTGCAGTGATGGTTGACTTTCTACAACTTTCTCCCATCTCCCGACTGCATCTCTGGAGCTCAGCCACAGTGATATTTGGGTTCTTCTTTACCTTTCTCACCAAGGCTCTTCTCCCCCGATAGCTCAGTTTGGCCGGACGGCCTGCTCTAGGAAGGGTTCTGGTCGTCCCAAACGTCTTGCATTTAAGGATTATAGAGGCCACTGTGCTCTTAGGAACCTTAAGTGCAGCAGAAATTTTTTTGTAACCTTGGCCAGATCTGTGCCTTGCCACAATTCTGTCTCTGAGCTCCTCAGGCAGTTCCTTTGACCTCATGATTCTCATTTGCTCTGACATGCACTGTGAGCTGTAAGGTCTTATATAGACAGGTGTGTGGCTTTCCTAATCATAGTCCAATCAGTATAATCAAACACAGCTGGACTCAAATGAAGGTGTAGAACCATCTCAAGGATGAACAGAAGAAATGGACAGCACCTGAGTTAAATATATGAGTGTCAGAGCAAAGGGTCTGAATACTTAGGACTATGTGATATTTCAGTTTTTCTTTTTTTAATGAATCTGCAAAAATATCAACAATTCTGTGTTTTTCTGTCAATATGGTTTGCTGTGTGTACATTAATGAGGAAAAAAAATTAACTTAAATGATTTTAGAAAATGGCTGCAATATAACAAAGAGTGACAAATGTAAGGGGGTCTGAATACTTTCCGTCCCCACTGTACATTCTCCAGCACAAAAGTGCCATTTTAGACCCAGTGATGTCATTAATAGGTCTCTGTGCTTTTTTTATGCAAGGCAGGCACTGCTGGGATTGACTGGCACATTAGCCTTCTAACACTACCGGATATTTATTAGAATGCACATATATGAGGGAACCAAGTGGATTATAAGCTTCAACTCTCTTAAGTGAAAGGCAAAATATACACTTAATCAACTCTAATGTACAAAAAAATAAATAAATAAATAAAATGTGGTATAATTGTATCACTTTTATAGCATTATTTTGCTAACATGCTTACCTGGAAGAAGTCAGCAAATACAAAATCTCCAGTGTCGTCATTGCACTTGGCCAATATTTCTCTCCACTCTTCTTCAGTTTTTAGGTGCAATATCTCTGCAAGATATAACAGATGATACTCCCTTTATAACATGTGTACATTTATTATTATCTCAAATAACAAGGTCATTTCACAAAAAATGTATACAACAGTGTTTGCCAAGATGGTTATGGGTTACACCGCCTAATGGCTTCTTATATATTTTAAGGACTTAAGTGGTCCATATGTCTACATTCCTGACACCTGACACACCAATTGAAAGGTTCAACCCTTTTGTATTAACAGTAGTTCCTGCAGGAGCAGGAACAGGAATATCTATGCTTCAGCAGGAGGAGTGAGACTTTAAGGTGGGTGGAAACAAATTAGGAAATTATGTTGTGGGGGTCTCACTGCTGAAGTTCCAAGAGGCATAAGAAGTCAGACGGTGACAAATCATCAAACTCCAACTATAAAATTACCATATATAGGATTGGTTAAAGGAGAAACAATAATAGCCATTACCTTGGGGAGGCCTGATCTCGTAGCCATTCTGAGCAGCCCACCCCATTTGATGCAGGGAAGGATGTAGGTAGTAGTACTGTAGACTTGGCCAGTCAAGGGCCCCCTCATACTGAAGCTGAAGTCTCCCACCTATGTTGTCCAGCACTCTGACTGGCCATGCACCCAGTGACCCCTGGGAATGTTGAAGCTCCAGCAAGGAACCTGGTCCAAACATTTCTAGCGGGTCTTTACCTCTGTGTGGCTTTAAATAATCAGAAACAAAAAAAAAACATTTACAAGCATACTCATAATATTACTACCAATAATAAAACAATTAGTACTATACAAAATAAACCACTATGAAAAATGCCTAACCTAGGTAGTTGAAATGAGTGTTGAAATTAGGCTACAAAACTAACTTACAGAACAGGTTCACTTTAGACCCAAAAAAATCCCCAGCCCACTAACATATTATATATTAACCACTACGCATTTACTTACCTCATTTCTATGGTGGCAGCCTCCAAAAATACATTTGGTTGATGCTGCCCATATTTGTACAGTAACTTTCCATAGACATACCCATTCGAGTAAAGCCCTATTAAACTTTATAGGAAGTTACTGCGCCGGCAGTTCTGGACAAGTTATCTACACAAAGACCAAAAACATTGTGGGAGTAAGCACGTGTGTGTGTGTGTGTGTATGTGTGTGGGGGGGGGGGGCTACATATGGCAGCTACATTAGGTTACTCTTTACTTTCTTTTCACCTGCTTTCCTGCCCGTAACACACTTTCTGTTCTAGGGTGACAATGATCACTCACCATATTGTAACTATGGAGAATCAACGTTATTAAAAAACACACAAAACACCCCCACTCCCTCTCCATGGCATAAAAGGCAGGGGTTCTGTAGTCCTTAGAGAGAGCAGAGAAAACTAACTGATAACAGTCAACACTGGCAGAGAACACAGGAAGTTATCAACTCACAAGGTTTTATAGAGAAAGCATAAGGGTTTGTTTTTTTTACTTATAGAAGAGATATGACATAATACTTCTAATTGTCTATTTAAAAGTGGTTATAACTCCTCGCATGTACCCAGTGAAGTGACTAGCATTAGGTGATACATAGAAATGAAACAAATCCTCTTATATAAGTTGTAGCTGTGTATCTGCAGCCATTTCTTTTGTAGATTGTTTATGAAAACATAACTAGGAAAGGATTTCGCTTTAGATCTAGGAGCAGGGGGTGGGGATCTGAGGTTTTCTCAGAGCCGACAGGAGGGTGTGTTCCTTCCCTCCCTGACTGGAGGGAAGGAACACACCCCCATTCACAAAGGAGAACAAGCACAGCTGAGTGCTGCAGTTCCTTCCCCATCACCATTTTAACTCGGTGTCGGACTCATGCTGATTACAAAGGAACCAGGCAGCAGAGAGAAATAACATTAGGAGCTTTGGAGAGAGACAAGTACACACAGTATAAAAAGATGTGCTGTATTCATATTTTATGTCTGAGGATTACAACCATTCTAACAGTGAAAAGGCAGAAGCTGCAACCATCCATATGTACCTTATGGAGCATATTATAAAATCAGTTCACGGATTATATGTTAAAATGCTACAATAGCCAAGCAGGAGCTTATTATTTAAAATAACTTAATTTACCAATTTTTGTTATTGAAAATGTATACTTTGTGCATTAGGTGCATTTAAATGAACAACACAGTATTACAGAGAAATGCTGCTTTGTTTGAAACCTTTTGACCAGATGACTGCTTATAAAACTACAAGGGGGAGGTAACGATATTAATACAGGTGGAGAAAACATGTATTTATAAAACTATACAGTATTACATCTCCGCTCTAGTTTTTTTTTATGTAATAAAAAGAAGGTAAAGTCTCAACATACTTACCAAGTACTATCAGCAGTTGCATTGCAATTTATGTGTTTTATAAATAGTTGCTTGCTTAGCCCTAAAATATAGTTTCTTATTATATGATCTTTTAGGTAAACTTTTTCTGCATCTTTGGAGTGTTGACCTCCTTACTACTTAATATTATGGTATGTGCAACAACCCCCAGCTTTGGGCAATGAGGTACAGTATCTCACAAAAGTGAGTACACCCCTCAGATTTTTGTAAATATTTTTTTTCTATCTTTTCATGTGACAACACTGAAGAAATTACACTTTGTTACAATGAAAAGTAGTGAGTGTACAGCTTGTATAAAAGTGTAAATTTTCTGTCCCCTCAAAATAACTTAACACACAGCCATTAATGTATAAACCGCTGGTAACAAAAGGGAGTACACCCCTAAGTGAAAATGTCCAAATTGTGCCCAATTAGCCATTTTCCCTCCCGGTGTCATGTGACTTGTTAATGTTCCAGGGTCTCAGGTGTGAATGGGGAGCAGGTGTGTTAAATTTGGTGTTTCACTCTCACTCTCTCATACTGGTCACTGGAAGTTCAACATAGCACCAAATAGCAAAGAACTCTGAGGATCTGAAAAAAAGAATTGTTGCTCTACATAAAGATGACCTAGGCTATAAGAAGATTGCCAAGACCCTGAAACGGAGCTGCACCACAGTGGCCAAGACCATACAGCGGTTTAACATGACAGGTTCCACTCAGAACAGGCCTCGCTATGGTCGACCAAAGAGGTTGAGTGCACGTGTTCAGCATCATATCCAGAGGTTGTCTTTGTAAAATAGACGTATGAGTGCTGCCAGCATTGCTACAGAGGATGAAGAGGTGGGGGGGTCAGCCTGTTGGTGCTTAGACCATACGCCGTACACTGCATCAAATTGGTCTGCATTGCTGTCATCCCAGAAGGAAGCCTCTTCTAAAGATAATGCACAAGAAAGCCTGCAGAGAGTTTGCTGAAGAAAAGCAGACTAAGGACATGGATTACTGGAACCATGTCCTGTGGTCTGATGAGACCAAGATAAACTTATTTGGTTCAGATGGTGTCAAGCGTGTGTGGTGGCAACCAGGTGAGGGGTACAAAGACAATTGTGTCTTGCCTACAGTCAAGCATGGTGGTGGGAGTGTCATAGTCTGGTGCTGCATGAGTGCTGCTGGCACTGGGGAGCTACAGTTCATGAAGGTAACCATGAATGCCAACATGTACTGTGACATACTGAAGCAGAGCATGATCCCCTCCCTTTGGAGACTGGGCCTCAGGGCAATATGCCAACATAACAACCCCAAACACACCACCAAGACAACTACTGCCTTGCTAAAGACGCGGAGGTTAAAGGCGATGGACTGGCCAAGCATGTCTCCAGGCCTAACCCTATTGAGCATCTGAGGGGCTTCCTCAAACAAAAGGTGGAGGAGCGCAAGGTCTCTAACAGCCACCAGCTCCATGATGTCGTCATGGAGGAGTGGAAGAGGACTCCAGTGGCAACCTGTGAAGCTCTGGTGAACTCCATACCCAAGAGGATTAAGGCAGTGCTGGACAATAATGATGGCCACACAAAATATTGAAACTTTGGGCCCAATTTGGACATTTTTACTTAGGGATGTACTCGCTTTTGTTACCAGCGGTTTAGACATTAATGGCTGTGTGTTGAGTTATTTTGAGGGGACATCAAAATTTACACTGTTATAAAAGCTGTAGACTCACTACTTTACACTGTAGCAAATTGTCATTTCTTCAGTGTTGTCACATGAAAAGATAGAATAAAATATTTAGAAAAATGTGAGGGGTGTACTCACTTTTGTGAGATACTGTATGTATGCAGAATGGACATATTAACCATAACCATTGGTGGTGCATAGAAAATAAAAAAAGTTTTGTTTTTTTTTGTTAATTGAGAATTTTTCATTCACTGAAATAAGTAAACTTAGCCACACAATAAAACCTCATTATACAATCTTATTTACAGTTACTAAACTGGCTGTACATATAGCAACCTTCTTAAGTTTTAACCTTCTCTTGCCTTATTCCATTCAGTCATTTTTATGATTTGGTTTAAAAGGTTTGGAAACTGTTGTGTGTATACGGCCAGCAGTAGACTACATGTGTATGATAAAAACAGAGGAAAAGTGGTCACTCTCTTAAGGCAGTAGCACATATTACAATCTGCACAACTGACTTTAGATGTACCAAAAATGATGTATTGTCATGGTGATGTTTTGTGTAATTTTAATGACTAGCAGCAATTAGACAGTTTTTTTTTTTTTACTTTTTTTCCCCTGCCTTTAACTTGCTGCATGCTTGCTTCAGCTTTGGATATATAATGTCCATAATACCACCAACAGACTGTCAAAATTTTCAAGCACGGATATTTATTAAGCCCATGTCAGCACTAAAGAATTTGCAGAGCTAGCCAATCCATTTTTTTCAGACACTTCAGATTTATAAATGCCAAGTATATCTGCAGTCTCAATTCATTTTAGCAGGTAAAAAAGGAAGAAAATGCAATAGATTGTGGATCAAATGTAAATGAAGTTACATAGTTAGTAAGGTTGAAGACACCAGTCCATCAAGTTCAACCTGAGCAAGTGTGGGTGAGTGTCTACAACTATCCCTATTTTTATTTAAGGTACCCATATAGCGCTGTGTCAATTTTTACGCAGCGCTCCACACATATATCACACACTCACATCGATCCCTACCCTCAAGGAGCCCATAATCCAAGGTCTCTAACATTCATATACTAGGGCCAATTTTGGACAGAAGCCAATAACCTACCAGCATGTCTTTGGAGTGTGGGAGGAAACCGGAGTACCCGGAGGAAACCCGCACAGGGACAGGGAGAACATGCAAACTCCAGGCAGGTAGTGTCATGGTTGGGATTTGAACCAGCGACCCTTCTTACTGCTAGGCGAGAGTGCTACTCACTACACCACTGTGCTGCCCAAGTATGCTGACTTACATTCTACAGAGAAGATAAGACATAAAGGTTATACTTACTCCCTCTAGCAGGTGAGCAGGAGCACTGCAAGCCCCATTTAACGTCTGAACAAGAAATTCTTCCCAGTTCTGAAGCTTGTCTCTTACAACTGGAATGACAGGCAAGATAAAAATGGATTAATAGAATTAGAATCGTATCTTGTATACAGCCAAGATGTTGAAAGATCTAATGTTCTGTTCAGCTGCTTGTAGCTCATCAATGAACCAATACTGCAAAAATATTGGTAATCAATGATCAGAATATCACTTTTATGGAAATGTAGTTGGAATGCCCTTTTTAGATTTTCTCCACACTTATATGAATAACATGTTGTACAGTAAAATGACACGCTGATGTTCCTGTCCTTCACATCAGAACAGTCCACCTTACTTGACACTGATATAATGGAGCCTCTGATACTATAGGTGCTAATGTAGAACCGCTCTGCAAGTCAAAGTTGCACTTTGGAGTAAGCTCCCCCTATCTGTGGTTGGTAGGATGTATCTGATTAAGATGATACTTTTGTCAAAATGTTTCCATGTATTGTCTCATATGCCAGTGGTCGTCCAAGGCATTTTTCAAATCACTAGACTCGCGACTACCTCATTCAACTGGACCAAACACAAGCCGTAAACTTTCCACTTTGCAGCGGCTCAAAGATGAAGCATATATGGCTCTACCTGACTTATACCTATATTATTTGGCAGGGCAACTAAAACATCAGTCTTGAGAAAGGCAAATGGGGTGAGCATCACTCCAAAGGCTGTTCTATTGCATAATAAAAAGGAGCGGTTTTTATTCTCTGGAAGTGCTGCCATCTTTCTTTTTTTACCTGAAACATCTGTCTACCTGGACTGAAAACACTCAGGCTTATACGGTTAAAACTCACTTGACTACAACTTTGAACATAGCACAGCTGGTGATAGGACTCTAGGCTACAAATTATTTGCTACCTAACTGCAACATACTGTACTTCTGCTAATCTTGGTGAGATCCATGTGGCAGGAGGGAAGGGACCAGGAGCGTCAGCGGGGGAACCCCAGAAGAGCAGGATAAGGGCCGCACTGAGCAAAACCACTGCACAGAGCAGGTATGTATGACATTTTTTTTTTTTAAACTTCCCTTTAATATCACTTACAATGTTCAGTTTGGCACTCACAGATGTGCGATTTCTAATTATCCTTTTATAGGCATATTGAGTTTGCAGGGTCTCAAAGGTTTGATATCCAGCATATATTGCCATTTGTTGCATACCAAGCTTAGTACATGTCTTCTACAGGTCAGGTCCAGATGGCAAACGCAGATTCCCTCCCTCACTGATGAGGAATGGGAAGAAGCTTGCTTACTACATCTACATTACCCGCAGTTAATAAATTAATACAATTATATATTCTACATCAGACCTACCTTACTCCTACCCAATTGTTCGCTATGCACTAAAGCTTGTGTTTAAGGTGTGCTCAAACAGAAGCGTATGTTGGCCATCTAATCTAAACCCCTGTTTTTAACACATACGGTTAGACAGGCTAATTTGGTTGGTTAACAGGCTGGTCGGTAAGTTGAGCCGGGAATTTTCCTTGGTTTTGTATGCGTTGCCCTTTCCATGTGTTCCTTGCTGAAAAGGCTAGTTATAGGTGAAGGCATCTGTGTGTACTGTTGAAATAATGGTGAGGGGACGCACTGCACACCTTTGCTGCCATAGTGCTATGTGCTGAGTGTCCAGTGCGCCCCTGTGCCTTTAAGGAGAGATGGGCTCCCTCCAGGCTCACCTGCCCTTAAGTTATCCATTATAATGCATGTTCTTCCACTGTGGAGGCTCTCAAAGTTTAGAGTTAGGACTACAGATACAAGGGTGCCTTGACAGGGCTCTGTAGTTTACACATGTATTTGCAAATGTGTGCAGACTAAACATCTGTTATTAACACATACAGTTAGACAGGATAATTCAGTTGGTTAGCAGGCTGGTCAGTAAGTTCAGCTGGGAAATTCTTAGGTTTTGTTTTGCATGTGTTGTCCTTTCCACGTGCTCCTTGCTGCAACGGCCAGTTATAGGTGAGGGCAGTTATAGGCCAGTTATAGGTGAGGGCAGTGGCCATCTGTTTGTACAGACCTACCTTACACCTACCCAATTGTTTGCTATGCACCAAAGCTTTAAAAAGTTTTACATTAAAATACTGCCACTATGTACCTTTTTGGATGATCTGTATACCACGGTTACATGATAAACTGCAGTTTCTTCAGTGCTGAGAGTTCAGGTAGGAGATTTCCACTACAGCCTGTATACACGCCCACATGTATGATGTCAATATCATGTGACTGGCTAGCTCTGAGAACAAGTAAATGTTTTCCCCAGCATAAAAAAAAAAAACACAACTGAGCATGTGCAGGTCGGCTACCCTGTGTGTGTTAGCTGGCCTTCCCCAGACCATGCAGGAGGGGGGGGAACTGTGCATACAGGATTAAACAGTCTTTTTACACAATGAAGAGGATTAACTCCTTAAGTTTGACAGTGAGTATACCAAGCATGCTATGCTGCATATACAGACTGATTTTACTTTTGTGGGTTTAGTAACACTTTAATTCTGTTTAAGGTATGCTCAACCAGAAGCAGACTTTGGCCATCTAATCTGGACCTGCCCTGTTATATCCCGGTATTGGAGACAAGTAGTGGACCTGCTTTCCGCATTGCTCTCAAAATCAGTTCCATTTACCCCAGAGGTTAGTTTACTTGGATTACTAGATGAGGAAATATGGCTCAGATATTCTAGAATGCCGTTAAGAGAAATCCTATTTTTAGCTAGAAAAATGTTAGCACTTGGTTGGATGCAAGCTTCCCCACCTATCTCCCAATCTTTTTTTAAATACAAACTGTTGCTGCATCTGCTCAAGCACAGACCGTGTTATAGTTTGTCCAAAACTTTGTTACTATCACTTTCACTTTGAGTGTGAATAATGGTATCTCCTACGATCAAGGAGTGGCTCACGAAAATATCCTGCTTATTGAAAATTAGGGACCTAACAGCTCAAATACATGATAGACATGCACAATACCTTGATGGAATGGAATGCAAAAATTCACTTTATAAATTCTGAAACCTTAAAGACCCAATGTACCACTCTAAACCCACCAAAACTCAGTGCTTTGACAGCAGAAGCAAGACCACTCAAGCCTCTAATCAAATTGACAAGAGAGGGATTAGCCCCACTGCAGGCCTAGTTACTTCATCCCTACAATTTCACATCCCCTTCTTCCCCATGTATATCCTCTCACCATTTTTTCCCTCCTCCGTATCATATTTACACCCAACATAGTTGGCCAAATTAACCTTTATTTCATTAAAGCATCACTTACAAAAAGGAAGTTCTGCCGATTATCCTCCTCCTCCTCTCCCCCCTCTTTTTTTTTTTTTTTTTTTTTTTTTTAGGTAGCACATGCCTATTTCTGGCAGATACTTGCTCTCACTTCTGCTTGGCTCACCTAGGGAAGCAAGCGGAAGTTCACCTTCACCTTTCTACCAGTCCATTCACAATGCACAGCGCATCTTGTGCATGCAAAGTGGGGAGCCAGCTGTGAAGCCTCAGGAAGTCACAGCCAGCATCACCAGGGATCCAAAGACTGGAAAAGAACCAGCCCAGGTGCAGGCAATGCTGGGTCCCTGGGCTGGTAAGTGTCTGTATATTAAAGCATTTGTTAACCCCCCCCCCCCCCAAAAAAAAGAAGATTTTATGGTACCTTAAAGCAGATTAAACAGCATAGTGCTAAAACTGTAAATCACCCCCCCCCCTCCTTAATCTGGCACTTGCTGTATCCCCTCTCTAAACAGACCACGAAAATCAGGGCAGCTCCGCCCTGATCACCGTGGTCCAATTGCGGCCCTCCACCATACGCTGCTGTCCCCTCTGCTCTCCTGAATGGAGGAGAGGATTTGGATGCCGCACACCGGATGTAGTCAAAAAACTTCACTTTATTGAAAAAATGGGATCATCAAAATAACAAGACTGTCATGCAGAAAGTACAGGTAAGCTGACGCGTTTCGCACTCAGGACTGAGTGCTTACTCATAGCTATCTATAGCTATCTCCTGTCTGCCCCCTCCTTCCTGCATGTCAGCTTGTGTCTGTGTCTCCGTCGCTTCTAGTAAAATGAAAAATCTTTTTGCTCACTGCCAGCAACTCTTTTATATCCTGGCAGAGCACACTGTACCTTTCTTTTAGAAAAACGAGTGCTGTAAATACCGTTTTAGCGCTGTCTTCAGGCTGGTCACGTGACTCTCGGCTGGTTTCCATGGCTACTGCAGGAGAGACTAAGCGGCCATGTGATCTCCCCGGCTGATGTCAGAGGGAGATCACAGCCCTCCTGCAGTATGCTTCCATTGAAGCTGTACAGCGGCTGCGAGTCATGTGACTGGCCTAAAGACAGCTCAAAAGCAGTATTTACAACGCTTGTTTTTCTATAAGAAAGGTACAGTGTGCTCTGCCAGGCTCTAATAGAGAGTCTGGCAACGTTTGCATTATATGGGTTAACAAACCCTTTAAGAGTCAGCAGCTATAGTCTTTGGGTAGATCATTTTATCCCCTCTCAACTTCGAAAAATCCCTTTTAGAGCACGGACTCTCTGGTGGCTCTGATCTGGGGTGTCTTTTTCGCTTCTTTTCAAAGTATCTATTTACTTGGTTGTGCGCAATGTTTCTACACCCCTCTGTTGTTCAAAGAAAGGAGTCTCTTATGTGTCGCTGGTACTGTTGTAATGCAGTGTTCTTTTTCTTAATACTGACCCCATCCACCTGTCCTCCCTGCGCACAGGGCCGTCTTTAATATTGTTTGGACCCAGGACAAACATTTTCTTGGGCCCCCAAATTATACCCCCTAACCCCCCCTCGGACGAGGTATGGAAACATTAGATATTTCACGAAAACGTAAGCGTGATCATCACACTATTAAGAGTTTTGTGGCCAATTCAGAGCACAGAAGGGTTTCGTGCAGATAAAGGCACATTGAAGAAGATTTATGCATCGGATCAAGAGAGCAGCTGCTAAAAACACCATTGCATAGCAGCAAACAGATATTTGTGCCTCTGGAGTCCCATGGACATCAAGGTGTAGAGTCCTCCAGAGTCTTGCAACTGTGCATAAACCTTCCATTCAGCCACCACTAACTAATGCTCACAAGCAGAAACGGCTGCATTGGGCAGAAAAATACATGAAGACTAATTTTCAAACAGTACTGTTCACTGATGAGTGCCGTGCAACACTGGAGGTCCAGATGGATGGAGTAGTGGATGGTTGGTGGACGGCCACCTTGTTCCAACAAGGCTGCGATGTCAGCAAGGCAGTGGTGGAGGCATGTTTTGGGCCAGAATCATGGGAAGAGAGCTGGTCGGGCCCTTTAGGGTCCCTGAAGGTATAAAGATGACCTCTGCAAAGTATGTGGAGTTCCTGACTGACCACTTCCTTCCCTGGTACAGAAGAACTATGCTTTCTGTAATAAAATCATCTTCATGTATGACAATGCACCATCTCATGCTGCAAAGAATACCTCTGCAGCAATGGCTACTATGGGGATAAAAGGAGAGAAAGTCATGGTGTGGCCTCCATCCTCCCCTGACCTCAATCCTATTGAGAAGCTTTGGAGCATCCTCGAGAAAAAGATCTATGAGGGTGGGAGGCAGTTTATATCCAAACAGCAGCTCTGGGAGGCTATTCTGACATCTTGCAAACAAATTCAAGCAGAAACTGTCCAAAAACTCACAAGTTCAATGGATTCAAGACTTGTGAAGCTGCTATCAAATAAGGGGTCCTATGTTAAAATGTAACGTGACCTGTTAAAATGTTTAAAAAGTTAAAATGTTGTTCAAAGTTGGATTGAAATCGCTTTTGATTTCAGTATATATGATGCAAACACAACAAATGACAATTTTCAGTTCTTTACAACCTATAAAGTGTTTTGAAACTTACTGTTCATAATAATTTGGAACAGTGCATTGTAAGTTTTTTATTTTGAAAAAAAAAAAAAAAAAAAAGTGTTATTATTAGGAGGTTTGTTCAATAAAATTTGAATTGTACTCTTAATAGTTGATAACATGAGAAGTATGCTGACTGTTGTTTACATCAATTATTTTTTTAGGTAAATGAGAAAAATATCATTGGCATAATAATTTGGAACAGGGTGTAGTTGCGAGATGTTGCAGCACATTTCTGCTTGCCGATTGGTTCCTAGAGGTTACTGCACATCATTACTGTTCATTGATTGGTTGCTATAGGTTACTGCTTATCACCGCTCACTGATTAGCTGAGAGGCGGCAGGGGGTGGAGCAACTGACTGTTGCAGCCCTGCAGTATTAGATCAACAATCCTGTCCACCTCTTACTCAAAATAAACACTGGTCAGGACATAGACATACCGACACCCATCAGAGTCCCCCTTCACATCAGAGTGTCCCCCATCAGAATGCCCCTTCACATCAGAGTGTCCCCCATCAGAGTCCCCTTCACATAAGAGTGTCCCCCAACAGAGTCCTCCTTCACATCAGAGTGCCCCCATCAGAGTCCCCCTTCACATCAGAGTGTCCCCATCAGTGTCGTCCTTCACATCAGAGTGTCCCCATCAGTGTCGTCCTTCACATCAGAGTGCCCCCAGAGTCCCCCTTCACATCAGTGTCCCCCTTCACAAAAGATTGTCCCCATCAGAGTCCCCCTTCGCATCAGAGTGCCCCCCATCAGAGACCCCCTTCACATCAGTGTCCCCCATCAGAATCCCCCTTCAGATCGGAGTGTCCTGCATCAGATTCCCCCTTGCATCAGAGAGTGTCCCCCTCCCACCTGTACTCACATCTCTCCAGAATGAAGGCAGCTTCTCATTCCTCTCTCCAGTCATGTGATAAGTGACAAGTGATAAGGGGATAGAGGAAGGAAAATCTGCCGCTGATCATCTCTCCCTGCAGGCTGGAGGGAGCAGAAAGCTTAATCCTCACTCCAGCAAGTGTCGGCAGCTGCTCCTGAGTGACAGGAATGAAATTGTGACCATTCCTGTCAGTGAGGAGCGGCTCCAGTATGGTGTCTGACCGCCACCCACTGGGAAACTCCCGGTAGTCCCGATGGCCAATCCATGCCTGGAAACTACCCTATTATGGACCCATGTGGCATTTATACAGTCAATGTATCTCAAAAAGAAAATATAAATATATCATAAAATATATTTCTAAAATTAAACTTTATTATGAATTCAATTTCCCAAATATATTAAAGTACAAAACACACCTTACACCTTTCCAGTTAATAAAAATAACGTTGCCCTAACCTATTAAAAATGCAGCCTGGACAATACTGGCCAAAAATTGTATATGCCTAGGATGGGATCACCGTAATTCAATACATAGAGAATCCAGGCATATACGCCTACAGCAAACAAAATGAATCACGAAGCAAGAGTCATGCATAAAGATCAATGCCTAAATAACTCTTGGGTTTGCTGGCACTAGTAGTCCTTCTCACAACTGAAACTTATGTCCATAAAAATGGATAAACATACAGCTTTTTAAACAATTGCTTTACCAGAATATCGTAAAGGTGTTACACCAGCTGATAAAAGCAAAGGAGTGAAGAGGATCATGCAAACAGACTAGATTGCTTTACCACCACCAAGTTTGCAAAGGATGTCCCATTGGACCGTATTTGCATATACATAAAGGATAATTGCAGGCTTGAAATAACCACAGCTTGACAGAGACTTATGCAGAATATTAGAGCTGCATTGGAATGCACAGGTCGGCTCAAGCAGCTTGGCTACAATAAGGAGGCTTATGCAGAGTAAAGTAGCAGAGTGCACTTGGTCTTAAGTTAGTTCCCATCTTGGGGCTTAGTATGTAGGCAGGAGCAGGACAGAAGCAAAGCCAAGTTACTGCAAGCTTCCCCCCGTTTTCAACAGCATGTCAAACAACAAGTCCTCTGCTCTTACCAGCCACAGCGCTGCACACTGATAATGCTCATCATCATGCTGACAAGCCACTGCTCAGTGTGCTGACCAGCTCTCCTCCTCGTATACACCACCGTTTTTGCCTTCTGCCTATCAAAACCTTCTAGCCACCTACTCAGCTGTGCACTGTGTGCAGCGCTAGATATCTGTCGCTGAGTTTCCCACTGTCAAATGTCAGTCTCCCTTCACACAAATCACCTGCAGCTGCTTTGGGCCCCACAGCAACGACTGAGCCCAGGGCAGATGCCCCTTTTGCCCTGCATTAAAGATGGCCCTGCCTGCACGGAGGTTACAAACATTTTAATTCAGACATTGCACTTTGTATATATTTTGTATTCAAAACCTCCAATAAAACCTTTTGAATAAAATGTGCTTAGTGCTCCAATGACTCCAGGACTCGAAACTCTTCCTGAATGGAGGAGTGTAAGAAAATGACTGTCCCTCTTTTAATCACAGAGCTCTTTGCTGCATTAAACAAAGAGATCTCAGTAGGGCAATTCAAAGCCCACATTTATTATTAATTGTGCCATGGTGTGTACACCCCAGCAGAGAATGATGGAGAGATGATAGCAATATTCGCTTATGCCATGTACACACGGGCAGACTTTTCGACCGGACTGGTCCGACGGGCAATCCAACCGTGTGTGGGCTTCATCGGACCTTCAGCAGACTTTTTCTGTCGAAAATCAGACGGACTTTAGATTTGAAACATGTTTCAAATCTTTCCGACGGACTCGAGTCCGGTCGAAAAATCCGTTTGTCTGTATGCTAGTCCGACGGACAAAAAAGGACGCAAGGGTAGCTATTGGCTACTGGCTATGAACTTCCTTATTCTAGTCCCTTGGTACGTCATCACGTTCATACCAACGGACTCGAACGGACTTTAGTTCGTTCGTGTGTGGGCAAGTCCGGTCGTCCAAAAGACCATTGTAACTCCGTCGAAATGGCGTCGGAAAGACCGTTGGACGTTTGATGCTGAAAAGTCCGTCCGTGTGTACAGGGCATAACTGTTATAAATTGGCCCCCTAAGTGTATTTTTTAAAGCAGTTACTGCAAGTACCTTAATTTGAAAGGTATCAACTTTTCTTGAAATTCACTGTAAAGCAGAGCCAAGATGTAGTGAGAGGAAGAAGAGGCTCAAGAAGTCATTAAGTTGTGCTGCAGCGCTCAAGTGATAACAAGGAACACGCACACCGACATGGAGAGCAGAGTGACACGGAGATCAGTCTTGCTGCTTCTTCTGTATAAATGTGACTGGCAATGAAGGGGTTAACCAGGAGGGGGCGCTGTAGGGTTAAATGTGTTCCTAAGGAGTGATTCTAACTGTGGGGGGAGGGGATTCACAAGGGGAGGAGACCGATCGATGTTCCTCTGTACAAGGAACACACCATCGGTCTCCTCCCATCTGACAGGACATGGATCTGTGTGTTTACACACACAAATCCACGGTCCTGCTCGGTTACTGGGCAATCGCGGGTGCCCGGCGGACATCACGGCCTCCGGGCACACGCACCGGGACCCGAGTGACGTGGCGGCGCGCGTCCCCTAGGGATCCTGGAAGGCAGTGCCGTCATATGACGGCGGCCCAGGATAACAGCTGCACCGTCCCGCCGTCATATGACGGTAGGCGGGCAGCAAGTGGTTAAGAAAAATCTTCCCATTCTATTTTCAAATCCACAAATATATGAGCTACTAAAGAAAGGATGCATATTATTAGTCGCAGCACTCCAACACTGAGATCCATCTTGTCACTCTTTCTGTTTAATGATTGGAAGAACTTACAGGTGTGGCTCATCTACCTGTAGGTATTGTCAATGTCACACCAGAACTGTAGGTTCTTTCATGTGTCTCAGGTAAAAATACTCATTCAGCATTTTATAAAAATTGTGGTGATAAAAATGTTATTTATGTCATTTTCTGTTCATACTGCAATGTACAATCTTAGCGATGTACTATATGACATCTTCGCACTAGGATTGGTGAGCACTACTGCAGTAGTCAGGGTACATCTTTGTCAAAAATGTCTAAAGTGTCTCGGCACTTAAGGTCATTTACAATAGTAATATGACTTTGTTTTCATTTCATGGTATCATAATGGTTCCCCCCTAATAGAAGAGGAGAAGTAGAAAGCTGTTACAGAGGGAGGCCCAGTGGATTTTTCATCTACAGCTGATAACTCCACTGAGTCTCAATTACAGGTGGGATATTATTATGTTTTTTTTTAAATGAGCTATAGTTGTAAATAGTATATATTTAAAAAGGTTGCTTTTTCATTTGACAGCCTTATAACTTTTGAAAAATCGTTCAGTGTGTTTAATTTTTGTCTATTTTATGATGATTAATGCATGCTTACCAACAATCTGGATTGTCTCCACCTATAACAGGTGGTGGCTTTTAATTTGTGTGTATAATCTGTGCATCCCAGCTAAGACAAGGGTCCTTTTTAAGTGCTGTTTCAATTAATGGAAGATTTGGAGGATGTACACCCTGCTGGATATTGTTTTGCTTTATTATTTTATAACTTAACCACTTCACCCCCGGAAGGATTTGCCCCCTTCCTGACCAGAGCACTTTTTGCGATTCGGCACTGCGGTGCTTTAACTGACAATTGTGCGACATTGTACCCAAATAAAATTGACGTCCTTTTTTCCCACAAATAGAGCTTTCTTTTGGTGGTATTTTATCGCCTCTGCGTTTTTTATTTTTTGCGCTAAACACAAAAAAAAAAAAAAAGCGACATTTTGGAAGAAAAAGCAATATTTATTACTTTTTGCTATAATAAACATCCCCGAAAATATATATATAAAAAAAAAAAAAAAATTTCCCTCAGTTTAGGCCGATATGTATTCTTCTACATATTTTTGGTGATATTTTTGGTAAAAATCGCAATAAGCATATATTGATTGGTTTTCACAAAATGTATAGCGTCTACAAAATAGGGGATAGTTTTATGGCATTTTTATTATAATTTTTATTTTTTTTTTTATTAGTAATGGTGGCGATCTTTATCATGACTGCGACATTATGGCGGACACATCGGACACTTTTGACACTATTTTGGGACCACTGTCATTATACAGCGATCAGTGTTATAAAAATGCACAGACTACTGTGTAAATGACGTCAGTGAATGTGGTTAACCACTAGGGGGCGATGAAGGGGTTAAGTGTGTCCTAGGGAGTGATTCTAACTGTGGGGGGGTGGGCTTCAATACACATGACAGAGAGCAGTGATCTCTGTCATGACACTAGGCAGAACGGGGAAATGCTTTGTTTACAAAGGCATCATCCCATTCTACCTCTCTGTGACACTATCGCGGGCACCCGGCAGACAGAGTCCGCAGGACCCGTGGTCACGGTCAACATAGAGGGCGGTGCTGCTTCTTAAAGGGGATGTACCTGTATGCCCTTTTGCCATTCTGCCGACGTATATCATCGTACAGCGGTCGCGGTCGGGAAGCCGTTAAAATCGACACTAAACTCTGGTTTAAAAAAACAAGTACGTATTCTTAGTGTAAAAAGTACCTTCTATTTCTCCCCACCTCATCCAAATTTCAAAATTCCTTTATTAATACTGCTGTGATTTGGCTTCCTGTTAGACTACATTCACAATGGCGATTTTATGCAAATTGTAGCGGCAGAAATCTTCTGATTCCTACTGTGGCTCTGAGCAGCTAGATGCAGCCGCTGTCCCCACACTATAATAACAGGTCATTGACAGCAGCAGCTATTCGCGGCTCTCTGCACAGCCAGCAATTACTGGAGGTAATCATAAAATACTTGTTTGCATCCAGCACAGATATTTTCTGTGTGAGATTACACAGGTAATTGCTGGCTGTGTGGACAGCCGCAAACACCTGTGGCTGCCAGCAACCGGTCATTATAGTAAATGGGGCAGGCAGCCACACCTACCCACGCAGAGCTGCGGTAGGATCAGTAGATGCCTACCGCTACAATTTGCACCGGAATAAATCACCAGTGTGAATGTAGCCTTGGGGGTCACTACATTAGATCTCCATGGTCCCAACGTATGTAGGAAGGTAGCCACTTCTTGCTTGCCCCAGAGATTGACTAGGGATTATGGGATCTCTAGTGTCTAGTGTGTATAGAGCAGTGTGCATGACTCCAACTAACATGCCCTGTTCTTTCCGAACAAACAAAACTGAGGTCAAAAAGAAGGGGTTTGGAAACTCACACGGGATATTAAAAGGAGACAGAAAAACAGTAAAAATTTCAAGAAAGTTCATGGCCATTAAGTACTGAATGTGTATGGATCATTTTAAGAGAATAAAAGATATTATTTAGTGTCACTTTAAAGCAGAATTAAAAGGCAAGGGAAGGTTCTAACCCCTGTCAGCCAAAACAGAAGTGAAGGAACCCCTGGTTGTCACCAGAACTAGTGTCCCTATGGGAGGACTTTCCCCTCTATTCTTGTTCAGATGACATCCCAAAATTTTGGATTTTCCTTCACTTTCACTGTATGGTAATAATGGTCACCGTAACAAACAAACGTAACTCCCTAATGAAGTCACAGACTGCAAATGAAAACCTGAAAGGTGGGAAGGGGGGTGGTCATGACTCCTCTCTTTCCCTGCTTCAGCTCTCTTGTGCATAATCAGTGCGTACACCCCTTATCCCGGGTCACAATGGGTGGAGGAACCCCCCCCCAACAACCCGCCCAGGGCTCAATGCGGCAAGATCAGCTCCCTGTTCGCCAAATACTGCTGCTCTTTCTCAGTAGATGGGGCAGACATGGCAACGGCCCCGAATCATGCCTAACACAAGCCACTGCCTTGCTCCATCACTCCAGGAACCTGCAAGCATTCACAGTGGGCCTGGGACAACAGAGAACAACCTTCCCCCGATCCAGAACCCACCACGGTTTAGGGTAGACCAGCAGCTTATTCACCAGCCTGCTCCATCCACTATGAGCAGCAGCATGCATCAGGGGAGCCGGTTCACTCTGCCACTTCACCAGCCTCCATCTTTGAGGCACCATCTCAGGGAAACCAGGACTTGGTAGGTGCCTATAATACTTCAGATTACATACACATTACCAACCAGATCTGACTAGAGAACTACATTTCTAGGCAAGAAAGAAGTAGAAAACATGGCATTGAGGATAATACCAAGCAAAGGCAACTTTATTAAAATGCAGCACACATACATTGGGATAGTCACCAATCCGCCAGACTGTGGAGGGGAGAGTGGTGTAGGACATCAAGGCACAAAGCATCTAAAAAGTACAGTGTATAAAGCAGCACCGCAGAGAAAGCAACAGCAGGGGACAACAGGGCACCAAAAGCAGCCAGCAATATGGAAGGAGGCTGATAGGACTGGAGGTAATATAAGGTATTACAATTAAGTTTACCAGTATTGTGCATTATATTTAAAATGATATCCATGCAAAAATGTTTCAGCCTTTAGTACTTCTTAATTATAAAAAAAATTTATATTCCCCCTCCACCCTTCATATAGCTTCATGTCTGAATCCCAGTTAAAATTCCCTGGATATCCTACTTCTGGGTATATTTATTGTATACAGTATCTCACAAAAGTGAGTACACCCCTCACATTTTTTAAAATATTTTATTATAACTTTTCATGTGACAACACTGAAGAAATGACACTTTGCTACAATGTAAAGTAAGGAGTGCATAGCTTGTATAACAGTGTAAATTTGCTGTCCCCTCAAAATAAATTAACACAGCCATTAATATCTAAACCGCTGGCAACAAAAGGGAGTACAGGACGCCAAGGTTGGGTCATGGACGGGTGCTATATAGCACCGATATTTGGGTTATGGTCCCTTTAAGGGAAGTGTGGTAGTATTCAGGGGGTCTCCCAGGAGGGATGAGGAATTCCTGGGAATAGCTTTAATCAGGAGAGGTCTGACTCGCAGTTCTGTGTTAATAAAGAGATATTTGGGACCCGAAATTTCAGAGGCTCTGAAGTGATATTCGGGTGGGAAAGAGCCTCCATCCCTGGCTACAGGGAATCCAGCACACACGGGGTTAAGAACCTCCAGGAAGCAGCTCTTAAAGGCAGGAAGTAGTGATAGGGGTGGTGAGGAGGAGTTGGTGAATACACGAGTCTGCTAAAAAGATTCAACAAGAACTGTTAAATCCTTGGGACGAAGACCCATCCATGAACTGTTTGTGCCTTTATACTTTTACTTTGTGCTGAAGATCAGCAGAATTTATTTTGTATTTTTGTGCTTGTGTGCTGCTGGAAGCCTTATTTTGATTTGCTTGCTGAAATAAAAGCCTTTTTGTTTAAAGTTTAATGGCTTTGCACTCGGTCCTGTGGAGCTACAATCCCCCAAACTTTACAACTGGTGTCTTGGATGCTGGCAGAAGTGCATTTGCAGCCGCAAAAACCGTTTAACGAGACAGTGTACCTATGGCATGTCTTGGGTGAAATCAGCTCAGACGCTGCAAACAGCAGGAAAAGGCATGGAGGAGGTCAAGCCACTGTGACCCAGCAGCAAGCCTCAGCAGAGGCAAACCGTCGCCATGAGGAAAGCAATGGCTCAGCAGCAGCAGGCCCTGGCAAAGGCTGTATTTGCACAGCAGGAAAGCACAGGGTTGCTAGCCGCCCAGGTTACTGCCCAGCCTGTCCACTCAGGCATAGGCGGCTGCCTTGCAGGAGGCAGTGCAGCGCCTGGCTCAGACAAGTGCAAGCGGTCGTCGCCGCTGGCAACTAAGTATCCATGAGGACCAGCCATTTCTTGCAAAAACTGACACCCAGCGACGATGTAGAGGCCTTTCTCACTACCTCTGAGAGGATAGCGGAGAGAGAGGGGTGGCCCCGTGACCAATGGGCTGGCATTATCTCCCCTTTCCTTACCAGTGACCCGCAAAAAGGCCTACTTTGACCTCCCAACTGAGCACATCAGTGACTATGAGCGTCTGAAGGCAGAGATCCTGGCCCGCCTGGGAGTGACCACAGCCGTCCGGGCTCAGAGGGTGCACCGCTGGAGGTACAAACCTGACCGTCCACCCAGGTCCCAAATGCACAAACTGGTACAGCTGGTCAAAAAATGGCTGCAACCAGAAAAGTTAACAGACCCACAAATGGTGGAAATGGGTGGTGATGAACCGATGCCTGCGGTCCCTGCCAGATGACCTACAGCGCTGGGTAAGCCATGGGAGACCCTGCAACCGCTGACCAGCTGGCAGAGTTGGTAGAAGGATACACCATGGTAGAGGACCTGCTTGGGCCTACCAAGCACCGGGAACCCACACCAAGGGCAACAAGACCGTCCACAGCACCTAGGAGGGAAGCCCTGCCAGACGTTGGAAATCGCAAACCTGCATCATCTTCCGCAGAACCATGGAGGTTGGTTCCTGTCCGAAGGATGGGGGATATACAGTGTTGGCGATGTTGGTCCCGGGGGAATACCTGAGCACAATTCCCACTTCAGGAGGAACCTAGGGATTGTGGGACTGGTCAGAGAAGCTCCTTCTATGTCCAAAGAGCTTGTGCCACTCATCTTGATCTGGCTGCAGGACGGTTTGAGTGTAAGTGTGGGTGAACCAACTTCCTGCCCAGGCTCTACTGGACTCCGGCAGCATGGTGACACTGGTACATTCCAGGGTGATAGGGAGACTCGGCCCAGTAAGTAAGACTGTAAGGGTAGTGTGTATCCATGGGGACACCAGAGAGTACCCCCTAGTTCCGGTGACCGTTTCCTATGGCTGTACCTCAGTGACACAAGAGGTTGGGGTGCTAAGAAGTCTGATACATGACGACATAGTGGGGCGTGACTGCCTGTTTATTGAACCAGGAACAGACGGGGCTGCCAGGACAGCCAGGAGAACTGGAGACACTGGGCCTTTTGGGGCCAAACCTTGAGGGGTCTGGTCCAGAACCACCCGCAACACACACCCAATATGTTGAGATACCTGTCACTGATAATGACATTTCAGAAAATATGAATATAGTTGATAATGCTCATCTTTCAGGTCTCAAGACCGAGTTGATCTGTAAGAGAAGTCTGGCTAACAGATGAACACCTGCACAGAAGCACACCAGTGTGTGCAAAAAGGACTTGTATTGGCGTGCACACAGACACGCGCGCACACGTGCATGTCTGGGCACCAAATAGTTTATTTAAGCTGAACACTGACACATGAGCCTTGCTGAGTGGTCTTTCAGCTAGTACCTGTTACCTGAATCTGATCTGTTCCTGTGTTTGACTGGGCTTGTACCTGAGACGCCTCTTGGACTTCTGCCTGCCTTCCTGTGACTCCGGCTTGTGTTTTGACCGTGTCCCTGCTTCATGCTCCTGTACCGCGCTGCCCGACTGTGTACCGAACCTGGCCTGTATCCCGTCTTTGATCCTGTCTCACATTCCAGTACCTGCTCTGCTCAGCTGTTGATGACCTCCTGGCTTTTGTATCGACCACGACTCAGCCTGCTGTTCCAGCAACACGGAGTTCCAGTCCTCGGTGCCCGTCCGGTAATCTGCAGCTATCGGGCTCCTGCCAAGACCCGTTCTGAGCCACCTGCTACATTGGCTCTCGTGCCACTCTGTGTCTTTCACTCCCTGTCATCTCTATCAGGGGTGCTAGACAGGAGGTGCAAGAGAAGCCCTCTCTACAGCTCAGTCTCCACCAGGTATGCGACAGTACCACTCAGCCAGATGTCGGAGACAGAGAGAGGCTTCACCTTTGGAACTGCTATGCCAGCAACTTGTCCCGCTCACACAGGCAGTCAGCACTCTGCAAAGGAGCCGTGCACAGCTGGAAAGTCGCATCCAAGCTTTTGCCTCAGTGACTCCTGCACCTGTTATCGCACCAGACCGTCCCACGTCTGAGCAGACTGCTTCCGCATCCTCACATGTCATATCACCACCTGAACCCCGAGTTCCTGCACCAGAGCGATTCTCAGGCAATCGGCACAAGTTACGTGCATTCAAGAACTCTTGTGAACTTTACTTTTCCCTGCAGCCAAGAGCTTTCTCACGTGAAGTCACTAAGGTGGGATTTGTTATCTCCCTACTTCTCGGAGAGTCACAATCTTGGGCCCACCAACTCCTTGAACAAAAGAGCTCAGTCCTGGACTCTTTCCTCATTTTTTTGATGCTATGGCCCAATTATATGATGACCCCCAGCGCACTGCTACCGCTGAATCCAACCTCCATACTTAGCGACAGGGTCATCGACCTGCTGAGGACTATGTTGCACAATTCCGCTTATGAGCCTCAGATTCCGGATGGAACGATGCGGCCTTACGGCATCAATTTCGCCTTGGCTTGTCCGAAGAAGTCAATGATGAGCTTGCTCGAGTGGAGGCTCCTAGCACCCTTGAAGGCCTCATTAATCTTGCTATTCAGCTTGATCGCCGATTCAGAGAAAGGAGAGCAGAGAGGATTGGCACCATAACCAGACCTATGCAATTGGGACTTTTTCGTTCTCCACTCTCCAGTACTGAGAAGCTGCGAAGACGCAGAATGGGCCTGTGTATATACTGTGGGGTAGCGGGTCATTTTCTCCCAAACTGCCCTGTGAGACCCACAAAGACTGGGATCACCCCCTCTGCCTATCTTGCCAATTGTTCTGGATTAAAAGGGATCTGCTCATGTCACCCTATCCTTGTCACTTCAGCTCCCTGGGAGAAACATTCAGGTACCAGCTATAGTTGACTCCAGGGCCTGCAGCTGTTTTATGGATAAGGACTTTGCTTATCACCACCAAATTCCTGTGCAAACAAAGACTTACCAGCTGTCCATCCACCTGGCTGATGGATCCAGTCTCAGGTCCGGGCCTATAACACATGAGACCTGCCCGCTACTGGCTACATCTGATACGGGTCATCAGGAACACCTACGCCTGGATATTATCCCATCACCCTTGTTCCCCGTCATCTTGGGCATTCCCTGGTTGCAGGCCGCCAACCCGCGGATAGACGGGGTTACTGGAAAAATTACCTTTTCTTCTTCCTATTGCCAGCAGTCCTGCCTTCATCCCATGTCCATGACATCTGCACCTCTCCTGAGGGTACATAATGACTCTCCTGTGTCACAACTCATACCCGCAGTTTATCACGAGTTTTATGATGTTTTTGATAAACAAGGAGCATACACTCTGCCCCCTCATCGCCCATTCGACTGCCCTATTGAACTGTTGCCGGGATCCGAAATTCCGTTTGGGCACATTTTTCCTCTCTCTGAACTGGAACTTGAAGTACTACGCCAATACATCAATGAGAATCTAGAAAAATGCTTCATCCGGCCTTCCACATCCCCCACAGGCGCGGGAATCTTCTTCGTAGAGAAAAAGGATCACACTCTGCGTCCTTGCGTTGATTACAGAGAATTGAATAAAGTTACTGTCAAGAACAGATACCCTTTGCCTCTAGTTCCGGAGCTTTTTCAACGCTTCAAGACTTCCGTTGTTTTCACAAAACTTGACTTACGAGGGGCGTACAACCTCGTATGAATCCGCAAGGGGGATGAGTGGAAAACTGCCTTCCGCACTAGATTTGGACACTATGAGTACCTTGTTATGCCCTTTGGGCTATGTAATGCCCCAGCAACATTCCAGCATTTTGTCAATGACATTTTTAGAGACTTCCTTGATCTGTTCCTTATCGTGTATCTAGATGATATCCTCATCTTTTCCAATTCCCTCTCGGCACACCGTGAACATGTAAAAAAGGTTCTCAGTCGGTTAAGAAATCATGGACTATATGCAAAGGCCGAGAAGTGCGAATTTGAGAAAGACACCATCCAATTCCTGGGACTGATCATCTCCACCTCAGGCATCTCCATGGATCCCCAAAAGGTCCAATCCATCCTAGAATGGCCCACTCCGACAGACAGAGTACACAGAGGTTCATTGGGTTTGCCAACTTCTACCGCAAGTTCACTAAGGATTTCTCCGCAATTATCACGCCCATTACCCAACTGACAAAACAGAATACTCGCTTCCAGTGGACACCTGCTGCACAAGCCGCTTTTGACCAACTGAAAGGCCTGTTTACCTCAGCTCCCATCTTACGACATCCAGACCCTGCATCACCATATGTTCTTGAGGTAGACGCATCGGAGAATGCTGTGGGTGCCATCCTGTCCCTGCGCCAGGGGGCGAAGTCTCTACTGCACCCCATTGCTTTCTTCTCCAGGAAAACTTAGCCCCGCAGAGAGAAACTATGATGTGGGTAATCGTGAATTGTTAGCCATAAAGACAGCCCTGGAGGAATGGCGTTATTTGCTGGAAGATGCAGCCCACCCTATTTTGATCTTTACCGATCATAAGAACCTCGAATGCCTTAGAACAGCTAAGCGGTTAAGACCTCGGCAGGCCAGGTGGGTGCTATTCTTTTCCCGTTTCTCCTTCCACATAACTTTTAGGCCAGGCTCCAAGAATGGCAAGCCGGACGCTCTATCACGAATGTACTCAGAGGAAGGAGAATCCCACCAGGCAGACACAATCTTGCCGGCACAAAGTTTTCTACTACTACTACAAGTAGACCTGATTTCCCAGCTCAAGCAAGCATCCACAAGGGACATTTTGCCATCGGGCATCTGTTTTCAGGAACAAGAAGGTCTATTTTTACACAATAGAAAAGTGTTCAACCCCCGAGTCTGCGCCCCAAGATCCTGAGTCTCGGTCATGACCACCCTCTAGCAGGACATTTCGGGGTAACCCAGACAGTGGAACTTGTGCAACGGTCCTTTTGGTGGCCGGGCTTAAGACTCGACTGTAAGAACTATGTGAACACCTGTGGAGTCTGTGCCCGGAACAAGAACAATAAAGTTAAATCATGGGGTCTGCTAAGACCACTGCCCATTCCCAAGAGGCCCTGGGAGATGATTAATATGGACTTCATTGTGGAACTTCCGCCATCTGAAAAATTTACCACCATTTTTGTGATTGTGGACAGACTGACTAAAATGGACCATTTTATTCCTTTAATAGGAACTCCATCAGCAACAGAGATTGCCTGCACCTTTATCAGGGAGGTAGTCAGACTCCATGGGGTACCCAGCAGCATCACCTCGGATCAGGGGGTGCAATTTACTTCCAGATTTTGGAAAGAGCTCTGTAAGATGTTGAAAATTTTAACTTTTCTCCTCAGCATACCATCCCCAGATCAATGGCCAAACTGAACGTACAAACCAGACTCTGGAACAATATCTCCGGTGTTTCTCATCCTTTGCCCAGGATGACTGGGCATCACTGTTACCCTGGTAGAGTTTGCATACAACGATGCGGTTCACTCAGCTACGGGACAAGCCCCGTTTTTTGCAAACTATGGATACTTTCCAACTTTCCTACCTGACATTTTACCCGACTCCTTGGTCCCTGCAGTCCAGGAAGGATTAAACTTCCTTCAATTGAACAATAAAGTTCTACAAAGGAACAGCTCCAAAGCACAGCAGGACAATAAAACATTTTTTGACAAGAAAAGAAGAGGGGACCTAAAACTCCAGATCGGAGACAAGGTCTGGTTATCCACTGCCAACTTAAAATTATCCTGTCCATCTAAGAAACTCGGACCAAGATTTATTGGTCCCTTCCCTGTCAAAAGACAGATCAATCCTGCAGCCTACGAACTGTCACTCCCGGAGAATTACAAGATCCATCCAGTCTTCCATGTCTCGTTACTGAAGAATGCAGGGTTAGATCCTTTTCCTGGTCGTGAGTCGGATCCACCTGCACCTACTTTAGTCAATGGTAATGAGGAGTATGAGGTTGAAGCCATTATGGACTGTAGAAGGAGAAGAAATGTAATTCAATTTTTGATTAAATGGAAAGGTTACGGACCCGAAGACAACTCTTGGGAACCAGAATCCAATTTACATGCCAAGAGGTTGATACAGGCTTTTTTTCCAGGCTCACCCTGAAAAGAAATTACAGATGGGCATCCGGAGGTTGCCCATTGGGGGGGGGGGGCAATGTAAGAGAAGTCTGGCTAACAGATGCGCACCTGCACACAAGCACACCAGTGTGTGCAAAAAGGACTTGCATTGGCACGCACAGGCGTGTGCTAATGCACGCACACAGACGCGCGCGCACACGTGCACGTCTGGGCGCCAAATAGTTTATTTAAGCTGAACACTGACACATGAGCCTTGCTGAGTGGTCTTTCAGATAGTACCTGTTACCTGAATCTGATCTGTTCCTGTGTACCTGACCCGGCTTGTACCTGAGACGCCTCTTGGACTTCTGCCTGCCTTCCTGTGACCCTGGCTTGTGTTTTGACCTTGTCCCTGCTTCATGCTCCTGTACTGCGCTGCCCGACTGTGTACCGAACCTGGCCTGTATCCCGTCTTTGATCCTGTCTCACGTTCCAGTACCTGCTCTGCTCGGCTGTTGATGACCTCCTGGCTTTTGTGTCGACCACGACTCATCCTGCTGTTCCAGCAACACGGAGTTCCAGTCCTCGGTGCCCGTCCGGTAATCTGCAGCTATCGGGCTCCTGCCAAGACCCGTCCTGAGCCACCTGCTACATCGTCCCTCGTGCCACTCTGTGTCTTTCACTCCCTGTCATCTCTATCAGGGGTGCTAGACAGGAGGTGCAAGAGAAGCCCTCTCTACAGCTCAGTCTCCACCAGGTACGTGACATGACTTCTGGGGGGGGGGGGGGGGGGGCGATCTCTCCGCTACAGGTCATGTTGGGGGAGGACAAAGAGGAATCTTCCCCATTGTAGACCTTGATTGAGGAGGATGAGAGGGAAACTTTTTCTAGGTTAGTGCACCCAGATTTGGGGGGTGTCCAGGGGTGCGTTTGGCACCACACAGCTACAGGACCCCACTTTAGTCAATGCTCGGGAGCAGGTATCAGTTATTAATGAAGTCCCAAAAGTGCCCGGTGCCGAACAAAGGTTTCCTAAATTTGCATTGAACTTGCTTTATAGCGTAGCTGAAAGCCAAGGGGAAACTGTGGAGCAGTTGCTGGTTCCCCAGGCGTATTGGCGGATGCTCCTTGATTTAGCCCACAACGATGCACTGGGGGGACACCTGGGGGCTGAAAAAACAGAAGCCAGGATAACCGACGGGTTTTACTGGCCAGGAGTAAAGGCTTAGGTGAAAAGGTACTGTGTGTCCTGCCCCACTTGCCAGTTAACCGCCCGGTGTTCCACTACAGAAACCTACCTGCTCTGTGCAAAACCCTTGTACAGAGAAGGCAAGTATGGCATGTTTGTTATTTTGAAAAAAACAAACCTTTACAATCACTTTAACTACAAGGTGCTTAACTGTTTTCTTATTTAAAGCAGTATTAAAACAGAAACACTAAAATGTTATTTATTTCAGCTCATCAATCATTATATGTGATGGCTGCATTCATTGTTTCATGCTTTTTTCCCACTGTTTTAACCCAGTGATCTGGTCTCTAACACGCACTAGCAGATTTAGACATACTAACAAATTGAATTCAAACTCCAGCTAACACTTATGAGCAGTTTCAGCAACAGCTTTTTTCTTCTTTTTGGGATTAAGGTTTTATATAAATAAATTAAACCTGATCATGGTAAGCACCCCTATCAAGGTCAAATGGCTTTTCTAAACCCTCTAAATGCTACATCTACAGGACAGCTTGTTCAGCTTTTAATAAAGGAAAAAACGAAAACTAATGCAGCCACCACATTTAAGAATTAGTAAGCTGAAATTTAATAAATGTTTGCTTTTGGGACTAATACTGCTTTAAGAGTTACTATTTCTACAGATACTTCCAGTGTAATACTTTAAATACATTTTATGAATGGTACAGGCAATTTTTTTTTTTTTGCTTGATGCTTTGTGACTTGTCAGTGGAAAATTTTGGGAAACTGGATGAAAAGAACATTTTTAACTAATCACATGTTTTTATGTTATATCCTGTATAAAAAAACAAAAACAGCTGCAATACAATTGTTTGGCTGGGGCAACAATAAACATTTCCTCCAGTTTTTATTTTTATGCAAACATCTCTGCTCCATTAAAATTATATATTAGTTTCTAATCACTGTTACCTAGATATGAGAAGGCGTAGCTAGCAGGTTAGCTGTCTAAGAGCAGTGCCAGTTAAAAAAAGGAAAGAAAAAAAAAAAAAAGTGTTTCTCTCCTTGCCTTGGGCACTGTGTGGTTACAACACAGCTGACTCGAGGGAATATGTCTGCAGACAGCAAACCACTTGTCAAGCAGTAACTGCATCATTCAGATGTTAGGGTCACAATATACTAGAACTCATTTTAGACGTTCATTAGCAGAGCAGGCACTAGAACTTATGCCAATCACGTTTCTGGGACAAACCTCACAAAAAAAAAAAAGCAAGATGTTCCCTTGAAGCCAGACAAACTTGCAATTAGCTGCATGTTTATATTTACTACATTGCTCCATGCACACTGGGCCTTTGGCAGAAAAAAAAAATTACATAGAAAGCGTTTTTCTGTACATAGTTTAGGAGAGTTTAGGAGATTTAAGAGCCCTTTCACACTGAGCCGCCCCGGGCGTCGGCGGTAAAGCACCGCTATTTTTAGCGGTGCTTTACCGTAGTTTTTGTGGCGCTATTCGCCCGCTAGCGGGGCGCTTTTAATCACTTCAGCCCTGGAAGGTTTTATCCCCTGCCTGACCAGAGCACTTTTTACAATTTGGCACTGCATTGCTTTAACTGCTAATTGCGCGGTCATGCAATGTTTTACCCAAATGAAATTTGCGTCCTTTTCTTCCCACAAATAGAGCTTTCTTTTGATGGTATATGATCACCTCTGCGGTTTTTATTTTTTGCACTATAAACAGAAAAAGATCGAAAATTTTGAAAAAAAATGATATTTTCTACTTTTTGTTATAAAAGAAATCCAATAAACTCAAATTTAGTCATACATGCAACTCACTCTTTTTGGTTATGCCCATGAGAGGGAAAGGCCCAGAAAGATCTTAAATTCGGAAACCGTAATTGGTTTCCAATCTCTGGCAAAGGAGGACTGGGGAATAGTGGCGATGTGTTGACCAGCGTACAAATTGCTTTGGTCCACAATAGATCTATAGAGATCTTCGGTGAAAAACAGCGAATAAAAATCAAGTGATGTAAAATCAACTGTTTCCACATAAATGCCGGGCTGGCCAGTGAATGGGGGAAGTATGGGTGCTGCAGAAGTGGTGGGTTCCCAATTAGGATTGGCAAATGCAGCAGGAAGGGCACTATGGGCACGACAGGCCTGTGTTCCTCTTCTTGGTGGCAGCGGGACACTACTTGTGCTTGCCACCTCACCAGCTTGAACTGCACTTATGGGACTCGCCACATCACCACGTGTTACTGCAGTGCTGGATGTACGACCAGGGCGTACTAGGCCGCTGGTGCTTGCCAGTTCACCAAAAGGAATAGCGGCGCTAGTACTTCTGTGCTCCATGAGAGCCCTGCGGTTCTTGCACCTCAACGGGAGAAGTAGAAGATTGGGAGCTGGTACGCCTGACCTTGGCAGGGACCACAACTCTGTCGTCAGAGCTATCTGTCATGGAGCCACTGCTGTCTACAGGATCGTATTCTGAGCCCGAATCTGACAGATGAGTGACTTCCTCTTCACTATCTGTCATGCTCAGAAACGTGTAGGCCTCTTCACTAGTGTACCTTTGAATTGCCATTTTGGGCTCTAAATTTAGTGGTATAGTAGTGAGATTCACAGGTAAAAAAAGCTCCTGATTGTTAGCGACTGTATCAAAACGCTACCAAAAAACTGTTAGCGATCGCAGGGATCAGGCCTGACTCTGCAAATGCTGCAGTTATGTGTGTTTAGTGTTTTGTAAGTGACAGTAATCGATCGATACTGCACTTGGGTGGGCTGGGCGGAGGGTCAAAACGCAGGTGCTAGCAGGTATCTGGGTTGATCCCGCTAACACTGCGTTTTTGGGAACCCTAAACTGCTGGGGACGCTAGTATAGATCTGATCGGATCAGATATTGATCCGTTCAGATACTATACCACTAAGGGAGGTGTATGCTGCGTGCGTGGGCGTTACTGGTACTGGTACTAACCTGACGCTGCCTGGGGCAACGCAGACCCTATCTGACCCTAAAACTTAACTTATATCAACGCCGGGCGATTAGGGGGTTAAACCTTCATTAGTTAATAAACGGCGGGTGCCCTGACACTATAAAAAATAAACTAACCAGCGTCACCCATAACAGTTATGCTGTGATCACTGGTGAAAGGGTTAACTAGGGGGCAATCAGGGGGTTAAAACCTTTACTAGGTAGTATATGGGGGTCCCTGACGCTATAAAACGCTGATGGCAAACCTAAATACTTACCTCCCTAACTAGCGTCACCTGTGACACCAATACAGCGATCAGATAAACGATCGCTTAGTGACACTGGCGACGGGGGGTGATCACGGGGTTAAAACTTTATTATAACTATCACAAAATGACACCAATGCAATAATCAGAAGAAAAAAAAAAAAACTGCTATTGGTGTCACTGTGACAGGGGGTACAGGAGGGGTGATGGGGGGGGGGGGTGAAATGTGTGCCTAGAGTGTTCTACTGTATGTGTAGTGTTTGGTGCACTTACTTGGATGTCTTCTCTCCTCAGAAGCCAGAACGAAAAGGCTTCCCAAGGAGCGATGACATCACTTCCTCCGCTTCTGTTTACAGTTCAGAAGCAGAGGAAGCCTGTCATTCGCCAGGCGCGATCGTGAGGGGGTAGCCATGAATCAGTGGCCTCCCCCTCATCTCGGATCGCTCCTGACAAGAATCCCGGGGGGTTTAACCCCCGCAGCCAAAAAAGGGTTAAAACCGCCCGCAGCGGCGCTTTGCCAGCGGTTCGGCGGCGCTGCCCATTGATTTCAATGGGCAGGGGTACTTTAGGGGCAGCGAGTTCACCGCTCCTAATGCGCTCCAAAGAAGCTGCTGGCAGGACTTTTTCTGACGCCCTGCCACCGCTCCACTGGAGTGAATGGAGCCGCTACTTCAGGGCGCTTTGCAGGCGCTATTTTTAACGCTATAGCGCCTGCATAGCACCTCAGTGTGAAAGGGGTCTTAGATGAGTTTAGGAAAGTTTTGTGTTTTTTTCTGCCAGAAAGCTCCAATCTGAAACGCAAACCAGAAGGTTTTTTTTTTCTGCCTCTAAACGTTGAGATCATAATATGCCTGTAATCATCCTAATGTGCATGGACACATAGAATAACATTGTGCTGCTTTTACAGGCAAAACACAAAACTCCTATAGTAGCAGCGATTTTTAAGCCAGTGTGCATGGAGCACAAAGATGTCCATGGATGGTGTGGTGTTTAGGGGAGAACCATGAAAGTCAACTTGTGCTTCGGAGCTGGGTAAGTACTCATTTTTGCAGGCAGGTTTTCTCAGACACAGGAAAAAGGAAAGTCTTCCACCACACAGAAAGCATGCCCATTCATTAGCCAAAATGAGAATGCAGAAGGTCTCAGTGGTCAGAATACAAACAAAGCAGGAGTTTCGCTGTACATTAAAAACGTCAGCCTATGGCAAGAGAGACTTTAGTATCATCACTTTAACTGGTTTTCTGCAGTAATTTGCCATGAAATGTGATCTGATCCTCAGCTAAGTCAAAGCAATATACAAACACAATGGGGTCGATTTAGTAAAGGTAAATATATTGTGCACTGCAAGTGCACTTGTTTCAGAGTTTGGTAAATGAGGTAAAGCCTCACTTTGATAGAAATCAGCAGAGCTTCCCCTCAGATCTAGAGCAACTGCACTTGCGATGCACAGTATATTTGCCTTTAGTAAATCAACTTCAATGTACTTAAGCTGATAACACACAACCATTCTAATTTCTTGCATCTTTATTAAACACACCCATTGTACATTCTCAGCAATGGAAGAAAAAGTAAGTGAACCCTTTGTGTTAATAGCTGGTCGAACCTTTTGCCAGCATTTACTTCAAGCAAGCACATTTGGTAGCTCTGATCAAACCTGCACAACTTGCAGGAGGAATTTCTGACCATTACCCTTTACAAAACGTAACTACTATATCTCAGACACATTTGTAGGATGTCTGGCGTG
Organism: Aquarana catesbeiana; assembly: GCF_042186555.1. NCBI lineage: Eukaryota > Metazoa > Chordata > Amphibia > Anura > Ranidae > Aquarana > Aquarana catesbeiana. The sequence goes on from NC_133330.1 coordinate 95,366,392, forward strand.
AACAGCTCTCCTGGGCTCATTCCACAACATCCCTATGGTTTTAAGGTCTGTGCTCTGACTAGGCCACTCCAAAAGGCGCATTTTGTTTTTCTGAGGCCAGACTGTGGTAGATTTACTTCAATGCGTAGGGTCATTGTCCTCCTGTATCACCAAACTTCTACCAAGCTTCAATTGGAGGACAGCCATCCTGACATTATCCTGTAGGATATTTTGGTAAAATTGGGAATTCTTTTTCCTCTCGATGATGGCAAGTGGTCTTGGTCCAGGCTCTGAGGCCTGGAGATGCTGTGGAATTACCTCTACAGAGCTACAAATGTTTCTGCTAGTAAAAAGTTTCTTTGCTTTCAAAAGTGTATTACCGCAATTTTTTCTTGTGGTTCAGCAGACTTAGGCCCCTTTCTCACTGAAAAATAGCGCCTGTAAAAGCACCTGAAATCTGCCTCTCATGCCTCCCCAGTGTGAAAACCAGAGTGCTTTCACATTGGGGTGGTACGCTTGCAATACAGGAAAAAAAGTCCTGCAAGCAGCATCTTTGTGGCGGTGTAGGAGCACTGTATACAGTGCTCCTACACTGCCCCTGCCCATTGGAATGAACTGGCAGCGCTTTCAAAGCGCCTGAAAAGCGCCGCAACACAGGCGCTTTTAACCCCTTCTTGGAGGTTAAAAGCTCCCTGCTAGTGGCCGAAAAGTGACGCTTAAATAGTGGTAAAGCGCTGCTAGTTTTGGTTTAGATTTACCGCTAACGAACCTGCCCCGCCTCAGTGTTAAAGTAGCCTTAACATTTTGAAACTGGACAGTAGTCCCCGATTATATATATATATATATATATATATATATATATATATATATATATATATATATATATATATATATATATATATATATATACATATACACACACATACATACATACATACATACACACACACATACATACATACATACATACATACATACATACATACATACACACACTTTTCCAACAACTCCAGTTGCTGTACCAAAATCTACAGGGGGTGCAGGTGCACCTAACCCATCCCAAACAACACACCCCTTAAGTGCTTGTTAGGCTCAATACAAAAGGCCCTCTCAGCCTGCAACCTTCAAACCCTCTCAAGAATTGAACCCTTGCATTAGGGTCCCCAATACTCCTTCTCTATTACCCACCACTTCCAAGTTCTGCATATCTCTTCCATCAGACTCTATGACCCCCCCTATTTGGGAATCTGGCATTTCTTCCAGTCTTAACTCAAGCTAAAGTTTTCATCTGGGAGAAATCGTCCTATTGCCGTACAATCCAGATCTTTTGCTCAGGGTCCTTACTGCCTCGCCATTCCATCTTTCGCTCGAAAACCCCCTGATAACAATTACTCCCATACCAGCAACTTGCCTTATTTCTACACTCGATTCCAAATAGAGCACTTGTCTATAGACCTGACACCTTTGAGACCCTTTTACTCCAAGGTCATCTCCCTTTGCACACTTACGAAAAATGTACAACATCATTTTGTCCCGTCAACATCCTGATCTCCCTGACTATGGAAAAATGGACTACAGCATTAGGTACTTCCTACCCTCCAGAAGAAAAGAATAAAACTTTTCACATTAGTACAGGAGGCCCAGTTTCTATCCACCTAATTTACTGCCCGGTGTCTAATTGTTGTTAGCGATGTTCAACCCATCCATATTGTCATTTCTACTCATGTGGTACTTTATCTCTATGATTTTTGGCTCTATTAGGAAAGACAAAACTCCTGATATTTTCTCACTGCAGCTCCTGCAATTATTTCATGTCATTGGCGGTCAACAGACACCTACCTTACTGGAATAGGCCAACAAACTTAAAATCCTATCCTTACCTTGAAGCCTACTTCTTTATCTTTCCCCTCCCTGCCTTCTCCCTTTTTTTTCTGCAGTGCCCTTTCCTATTTTTGCCTCCACTCTGCCTTTCACTTAAGTCAATACTCATTTACATTTTTGCTATTATTTATTACAGGTACTTATATAGCACCATCAATTCACACAGCGCTTTACACACACACATACATACATACATACACACACAGTATCTCACAAAAGTGAGACATTTTAGTAAATATTTTATTATATCTTTTCATGTGACAACACTGAAGAATTGACACTTTGCTACAATGTAAAGTAGTGAGTGTATGGCTTGTATAACAGTGTAAATTTGCTGTCCCCTCAAAATAACTCAACACACATCCATTAATGTCTAAACCGCTGGCAACAAAAGTGAGTACACCCCTAAGTGATAATGTCCAAATTGGGTCCAAAGTGTCAATATTTTGTATGGCCACCATTATTTTCCAGCACTGCCTTAACCCTCTTGGGCATGGAGTTCACCAGAGCTTCTTCACAGGTTGCCACTGGAGTCCTCTTCCACTCCTCCATGACGACATCACGGAGCTGGTGGATGTTAGAGACCTTGCAGTCCTCCGCCTTCCATTTGAGGATGCCCCATAGATGCTCAATAGAGTTTAGGTCTGCAGACATGCTTGGCCAGTCTATTACCTTTACCCTTAGCTTCTTTAGCAAGGCAGTGGTCGTCTTGGAGGTGTGTTTGGGGTCGTTATGTTGGAATAGTGCCCTGCGGCCCAGTCTCCAAAGGGAGGGGATCATGCTCTGCTTCAGTATGTCACAGTACATGTTGGTCTTCATGGTTCCCTCAATGAACTGTAGCGTCTGGATATGACGCTGAGCACATGCACTCAACTTGTTTGGTCGACCATGGCAAGGCCTTTTCTGAGTGTAACCTGTCCTGTTAAACCGCTGTATGGTCTTGGCCACCATGCTGCAGCTCAGTTTCAGAGTCTTGGCAATCTTCTTATCGCCTAGGCCATCTTTATGTAGAGCAACAATTATTTTTTTCAGATCCTTAGAGAGTTCTTTGCCATGAGGCGCCATGTTAAACTTCCAGTGACCAGTATGGGAGAGTGAGAGCGATAACACCAAATTTATCACACCATTCACACCTGAGACCTTGTAACACTAACGAGTCACATGACACCGGGGAATAAAAATGGCTAATTGGGCCCAATGTGTACATTTTCACTTAGGGGTGTACTCACTGTTGTTGCCAGCGGTTTAGACATTAATGGCTGTGTGTTGAGTTATTTTGAGGGGACAGCAAATTTACACTGTTATACAAGCTGTATACGCACTACTTTACATTGTAGCAAAGTGTAATTTTTTCAGTGTTGTCACATGAAAAGATAAAATAAAATATTTACAAAAATGTGAGGGGTATACTCACTATTGTGAGATACTGTACATATATACACAGTATATTGTACATTCAGATCAGTCCCTGCCCTCAAGGAGCTTGCAATCTAAGGTCCCTAACTCACATACATACATACACAACAATTTAGACAGGATCCAATTACCATATGCCAAGTCTCAGTTATTTTCTCCCCGTACTGTGGGGAGAACCCTCCTGCTGTGGCCTACCTGTACAGAATTGATCAACATAGTCTCTATAAACATTTCCTGGTCCTTAGTCTTCTAAGCTCACCTATAGGTAGCCACTGTGTGGAACCAAGTCTCCCATATTATGCCAGTCCAATGAACGGTACTACTAGGAGAGATGTAAACCCATTTCTCTGTTATTCATCAACTGCTGGCTTCCATTGTACCTACTCATCCATCTTAAATTGTTTCTTGAACTACATTTGTATTTGCATGTCCTCTAGTATTTTCTGAAAATCTACAAAAAAACTAGATTAAACTAAAATGTTTGCCTAAAGGGTAAATTTAGACTTGAAATAGAAATAAATATATGCACCCCAGGCCCTCTTAATATGTCAAAGTGAAAATAAATACAGCTCCATGGTACCAGGAATGCAGCCAGCACCCTCTTCCATTTAGTGCATACACCCTGCAGTGCCATAGGCTATAATGGGTTTGTTTTTTATGTACACTTACCCTTTAAAGCAGTAGCTTTCAAATTATGCATATGGGGCCTTAACCGAATCCCCTGACTACACCAAAGGGCCACATTAAAGTCCCTTTCACACAAGAGGTCCGATCGGGTCCATCTGTCCGATTTTTCAGCCGGACCCAATAGGACCCTCAATTCTCATGTAAGGAGCACCAGATGTAAACCAGACTTATGTGCGTTTACCCCTAGATACCTCCAGGTCGCAATTTACAGCACACACTAAATTTTGGTAGAATAATTATTAATGTGGAATGTATGTTTCTTGCTATAGAACATTATTTTTTTTATCATGTTGTTATGGTTAAAGTTGCACTTTAATGCATTCCCTGTTTAGGTAGTAATATCTCCCCCCACACCCCCTTCACTTGATCTAGCGCTTTGCCTCCCTGTAGCGGCTCTTTCCTCTCAATTCCTGGTCTTGTGACGAGGGAGTGGGGGGCGGAGTGGAGCCGCTCTGTGTCTAAGGGTGCAGGCAGCGTGGCTTGGGATCAAGCCCATAGTTATGCCCCTGTAGCAAGCAGCTTGCTACAGGGACACATTTAGAAGAGGAGGCGGCAGGAGCACTGGCAGGGGACCAGAAAAGAGGAGGTTCAGTAGGTATGTCATGTTAGTTATTTAAAACAAATATTTTACTTTACAATCACTTTAAGGAACTAAACAAGAATGTAAAATGCTATAGGATTCAGAAATCCTGGAACTCTCTGCAAGGTATGTGACAATGAAGAAACTCATGCACTTTATTTATGCTTGAAGTTTAGAATAGGAGGAGTACAGTTCATACATACATGAGCTTATTTAAGAAAAAGAGCAAAACATGTAAAATGTACAGTAACTCCTAAAAAGCAAATCGGGCTTAAATCCCAAATAAACGCTTGTAAATTTTTACTGTTATGCAGGCAGGCTGCATATACCAGTAATGAATATATGTTTTTTTTCTTTACTTTTTTTTTTTATCTGCCAAGTGCTGCAGTAAGAGTTTAAAATAAAAAAAAACAGGGCTGCCTGCATATAGCAGAGTTAGAGAAGCCCAACTCACCTAGAGCTAGATTACACTACTAGCATTGCACTTTAAAGCGTTATCCAAATTCAGATTACTCTTCAGAGAGCATTTGACAGAGGGTGAGGAGGAATTGTAATACTTTCTCCCCACATGTTTTAACCCCTTAAAACCCATAGCTGCAGTGCACCCCCATTCAGTTGAATGGGTAGTAAGCAGTACAGCAATGTGGATCATTTTTGCCGCACCGCAATGCAAAGCATCACAGCATATGTACTACCTCCTCCACCGCCTTTCCGGCATAAGTTGGGGGTAGTTGGAGGGGGCAGTAAAAACACATCCTAGCCACACATTTTTACCACCCCTCTCAAACACAAGTGTAAACGAGTCTTAACATAACCCCCTAAACACTGCTCTAAACAGCTCTGCTGAGGGTACAAGAGGGATGTTATTTAGAGCAGCATTCAGTTGCATATGTGGGACCCCAGGAGAGCTGGGTGTGTGAACAGCAGCAATCTCACTCTACTATGTGCTGGCAGTACAGGTTGTTGTTTTTTTAACCCTTGCTGCCGCACTCAGCTGATAAAAATACATAAACAAAAAAGTATGCTGTATTTATTACTGTACAGACAATACAGTAATAAATTAGGAGGGTTCAACTGGACTTTACTCTAACTTTAGTAAACTGAACTCTGAATGTTTGCCATTTGCTGCACATCATTGGTACTCCTTTTACTACTGTCCTGTTTTATCCAATTAATGTACAATAATCTTCAGTCTGAATAACTTAATAATAAACTAATGTTTCACAAAAAAAAAAAAAAAAGAAAAGGAAAATACTACATCTTACTGTCTGGTGGTTTGAGGCTCTTTTTGTTCTGCTCAGTCCAGCCAATGGAATGAAGGTCAGAGGTCACAATGTCGCACCAAAAGTCTGCAGAGCGATCTTCCCCGCATCCATCATATCGGAGCAGCAGAAGTTTGCCACAAGTGGTGATGATAGTAGCAACCCAGTAAGACTGTGGTTCTGTTCCAAGAGGCACCTCTAATTTCATTCCTGGGGACAAGCCAATCTCCACTGAAGTGTCCACCTGTGCAGTTCCAAGAGAGGAAAACGATGTACAAATTTTAATACTATAAAAATGATTGTAGTGCAACCACAGCAGCTACAGTGACTAAATGAAAGGCAATCTCTCTCAACAATGCAATTTAACAAACAGGCAAACGTGAACGATCCGTGGGAGCCTCAACAGAGGTACTCGCCATAATAATGTCCTATATTATGAATATTTTCAGTAGGTTTATATTCTGTATAGTTGCTTATTCACTGACATGAACACATTTCAAACATGGCTTGAACATTTGGCATAGCTTACTTTTCACAATCATTTCTCACAGATTTGTAAATAGTTCACCCTCTATGGCAGGCAGTGCAAACAACAAGCTGCAAAAACAGTTAAGGACATGTCACATGATATGTAAAAATTGTATTCTAGGGTGTATGTAGTGTGGAGAGGTGACCCCAGGTCACGGTGTGTATTAGCACCTTTAGCCTCGTTTTTGCAAAGACAGGCATGATGATTGCACACCTATGGGCTGGGTTTATATTCCCCTCAGGAAGAGAGCTCAGGGATCACACTTGGGAACAGCTCCACTCTACAGGCAGGTGGCCTGGTGTAGAAGTCGGGAGGGCTTTCAGGTGGAGACGGCTCCACGAAAGAGAGACAGGCGGTCTCTAGGAGTCTGAGCATTTATGTCTGCAGGAGGCAGATGTGGCCCGCGACCAAGCAGCTAAGCAAGTAAGCTCCAGGAGGGAGTTTGACTAAGTAAGAGTGAGTGAGCCAGGGGGCTGAAGTTTTCTGTTATACAATGATGGTGGAACCCCCTGCGAGGGAAGACTTTCTGTGAAGTTTGTTTTGTTTAAAAAAAATTGGGCTGCCAAGCCCTTAAAAATACGATCTGGACTGACCGGTGTTCCTGAAAATGCATACACCACTTGAGCATAATCACCCCAGATTACAGTAGCCAGAGTTGAAAAAGTTTATTCACTGGAGCACCCATGTTTAATGGATAGATTTCTATAGGACTGAGTCATTATATCACAAATGAAAATACAAGTTTGGAAACATCAAAGTGTGGTGATGTTTCATACAAGAAAAAAGTAATTCTATGGGATTATGAGATATGTATAGTGTAAATTGAATGTTGCGACTATGTTTTGACAACCTAATGTGCCCTTTCAGTACTGCCCACTTTGTTCCTAAAGCACCTATGTGCTATTGGGTGCCAACAATTATTTATCCCTTGTAGCAACACTTAAAGCTGCTGGTTGCTCAGGTTCCAGGCACTGTATTGTGGAATTAAGTGATAAGGCATCCATCTTCATTCATAATAGAAGCTAGAGAGTATTTAGGCTCCATGCACACTAGCTTAAAAAAAAACGTTCCTAGCAGCAGTTTGAGCATTTTTTTTTTGCTTCTAGAAGTAAATATCGTTAACCTGTGTGCGAATGCACATTATTTTAGTCTAGAGGCGTTTAAGCTTCAGTGTTTAGGAGCAGAAAAAAATCAGATCTGTAATCAAAATGCCAGTTCCCTTAAAAAGAAAAAGGTGGTATACTCACCTCTTTGGTTACCTACCTTCTCTCCATTCCAGTGCCGCAGACTCCATCAGACACATTGGCATTTGACACATCCATGAGTGTCTGATGCCTGTGTCAATTGCTGTGGACCTTTCCTCTGATCCCTACAGTTAATTCAGAAAGTATTCACAGCGCTTCACTTTTTCCACATTTTGTTATGTTACAGCCTTATTCCGAAATGGATCAAATTATTTCCCTCAAAATTCTACAAACAATACCCCATAATTACAAAGTTAAAGAAGTTTGTTGAAAATCTTTGCAAATTTATTAAAAAAAATATATATATATATCACATGTACATAAGTATTCACAGCCTTTGCTCAATACTTTGTTGAAGCAGCTTTGGCACCAATTACAGTCAAATCTTTTTGAGTATGATACTACAAGCCTGGCATGCCTATTTTTGGACAGTTTCTCCCATTCTTCTTTGCAAGACTTCTCAAGCTCCATCAGGTTGGATGAATAGCATCGGTGCACGGCCATTTTCAGATCTCTCCTGAGATGTTCAATCGGTTCAAGTCTGGGCTCTGGCTGGGCCACTCAAGGACATTCAGAGTTGTCCTGTACCCACTCCTTTGTCATCTTGGCTCTGTGCTTAGGGTTGTTGTCCTGTTGGAAGATGAACCTTCGCCCCAGTCGGAGGTCCAGAGCGCTCTGGAGCAGGTTTTCATCAAGGATGTCTCTGTACATTGCTGTAATAATCTTTCCTTCGATCCTGACTAGTCTCCCAGTTCCTGCCACTGAAAAACATCCCCACAGCATGATGCTGCCACCAACATGCTTCACTGTAGGGATGTATTGGCCAGGTGATGAGCGGTACCTGGTTTTCTCCAGACATGACGCTTGCCATTCAGTTCAATCTTTCTTTTATCAGACCAGAGAATTTTGTTTCTCATGGTCTGGGAGTCCTTCAGGTGCCTTTTGGCAAACTCCAGGTGGGCTGTCATGTGCTTTTTACTGAGGAGTGGCTTCCTCTGTCAGAGTGACCATCGGGTTCTTGGTCACCTCCCTGACTAAGGCGCTTCTCCCCCGATTGTTCAGTTTGGCCGGGCGGCCTGCTCTAGGTTGAGTCCCAGTGGTTCCAAACTTCTTCCATTTACAGATGGAGGCCACTGCGCTCATTGGGACCTTCAATGTTGCAGAAATTTTTCTGTACCCTTCCCCAGATCTATGCCTCCATACAGTCCTGTCTTGGAGGTCTACAGACAATTCCTTGAACTGCATGGCTTAGTTTGTGCTCTGACATGCACTGTTAACTGTGGGACCTTTTATAGACAGGTGTGTGCCTTCCCAGATCATGTCCAATCAACTGAATTTACCACAGGTGGACGCCAATCAAGTTGTAGAGACATCTCAAGGATGATCAGTGGAAACAGGATGCACCTGAGCTCAATTTTAAGTGTCATGGCAAAGGCTGTGAATACTTATGTATATGTGATTTTTTTCTAGCTTTTATTTTTTAAAAATTTGCAAAGATTTCAAACTTCTTTCACGTTGTCATTATGGGGTATTGTTTGTATTGTTTGTATAATTTTGAGGAAAATAATTAATTTCATCTATTTTGGAATAAGGATGTAACATAACAAAATGTGGGAAAAGTGAAGCGCTGTGAATTCTTTCCGGATGCACTGTATGTAAAAAAAAGGGATGTTGGGGCAATAGGACGGAATTACAGCACACAGCAGAAGACAAAAGGTATCTGCCACGCCAGGATTTGAAGCTGAGGGAGGGTAGGAAACAGTGATGTGTACTTATTTATATTTGAGGACAGGGTCTATAAATCAGGAACTGCACTTGTTACTGCTCTGGTTTTTGCATTGTGATTAGCACAAAACTGGTTCTGCAGAATTGCAAATCATTTGACAGGTAAACCAGCAACCATATGTGTTTTAATTGTTTGCCCAGAGTTTCCCTTTAAGTATACCTGCTCTCCTAAGCATAATCTTTACAAGCTACATAACAGTGTTTCTTTTGGTTAACCTTCTTAATGTCAAAAACAGCATGCAAGCAATATTTTTTAAATATTTGAATATGTATTTTGTCATATACTTTTCACTGCATATTATAAAAATATTTCTTAAGAATGTGAATGCATATATCCCTCCCCTCTAGGTTTATAAGGACATGCCAAGCGTGCAGCTCTGAGATTTGTCATATCTGTAAAGCTGACTCACATGTTTGAAAAAGCTGTGGGGAGCTGTTGAGCTTCCTGTCTCTTCTAGGTACTCCTCCCAGTTAAACTCTGCCTCCTCCAAGCTGGAATCAGCTTCTGTATTAAACGAGAATACCAAATAAAACACTAGATTACTTCCTGACCGATGCATATATATATATATATATATATATATATACACATATACACATATATACATATACACATATATACATATACACACACACACACACACACCTAAACAAATACCAAACATTACCAAAAAAAAAAGAGAAACACAAATTAGTTAAATAAATAAAACAAGAAAAAAAACTGTTGGTACTTTCTCATTACATAGAATACTGACTTTTATACATCTCTATGAAAATGTGATCACTGAATTGTATATGTTCATGCATGTTATATGTTAAATAAGAACTACTGACCCATCTTAGAAATGTGCATATTGCCACTTTGTAATGTTTTGTACAACAAGATGAACACCATGGTAATTTTCCACCAAAATTGTTAATTACTGTTTTGTTAAATTACAAAAAGGCCAACAATTCTTAGTAAACATGTAACATAGCCACCTTGCATTTGATGTATGTTAAATAATATGCAGAGTTGCACACATAAGAAATAGAATATTAACATTTAAGTAGATTATTAGAAAAAAGTTTTTTTTAATTAACTTGCTATAATCAGTAAGTAAAAAGTAATATTTTAAACTTGCAACCAACTTCCAGTTCAGTGTCCACGATTCCCATAGAAAAAAAAGCTACTGTTTATAGGGTTAATGTGACTCTTTCCTTTGTCAATTCAGGGAAAATTAAAAAGGATAAAGTCACCTCCTTCCCCATCCCCAGAAGCAGAAGCATGTACTCAATTTTGCTTGCTTTAAAGAACAAAACTCTTTAAAACTGAAATTCTACACTAGGAGAAATAAAAGTCATCATAATAGCAATGTAAATTTGTATTATCTATTACAAGTTTAGCATTTGATCAATGCTGATTTTAAACAAATTTATATTCGCACTGCAAATTTATCTTCCATTGAAGGTGTTCCAGCAGTTGGAATTTTCACTTTACTTGACTGACAAGATTCTATTCCAAAGAATCCTGTAATGAGAGAAATATGTAGGCTAGCATTGCTTACCTCTCCTGCAAATATTTTGTTACCTGGCTCTCATTCTAACGCTTTGGCTTTAATACTTTCTGAGCCACTTGCATGGCATAAATTGAGAGACAAGAAAATTTGACGTCTCTCATTTGTTCCATGCTTGTTCTGAGTCTATGAATCAAAGGTATGGAAGCCAAACCCAGCCAGATCAGCAATGGCAGCCCAGTTTTTTCTTTTCCAATAATGTTTATTAAGAGATTTTCAAACAAAAACAGAAAATATAAATGCTGTTACACATAGCATCCTACCACTCCTCCTTTCTGTAACAAAGACGATACGAGAATGGTGGTTATAACATTCCCACGGCAGCCCACTTTTTTCTAACAAGACAGGTGTGCTTATTGAGGGGGCTGCAATTTCTGCATGTCAGAGGATGATTAGCTGTACTGTAAAATTGTCCAGAGTGAAGAGAACTGTAGCAGCTTTTCCCTAGACTGAGGCCGGCCAATACACGCATGTTCAGCAGGAACAGGCCGAGATTCAACCATTAATGAATTTAACAAGTTGATTGATCGATCAACTTGGGTACAACCTGCCTGCGATAATCACTGTCTTCTCCCACCTGGGACAAGACAAGGGAATCGTGCAAATTTCTTTTCTGCAACCTGTGGCTGCAGGAAAGAAATTTGCACTGTCTATGGCCAGCCATATATTATGCCAGTCTTTTCTTTAACCCGTGGTTGAAGTAAAGTAAATAGCTCTACTCCCCTATCAACTCTGTCTGTGTTACTGGAGAATCCCTCCTGATGCACTATTGTATTCTGACAGCGAGAGGTTTCCCCGTCATCAGAATACAATGTTCACTGCTGCTGGCTATAGCCAAAAAAAAAACCTGACAGTCTGGTTGTCCTGAAGTTGATCAATAGATCAACTTCAGTACGATTAGCCTGCCCATACAATGGATCAAAATGTGCCCTGTTCCTGCTGAACTGACAAAATTTAGTTCTGTCTATGGCTGGCTTTAGTCAAACAAAAATAAATTGGACAAAACAGTATTTGTAGGCTAAATTTATAACAAATAAATTTATTACAAAATTCACTTCTAGAATATGTAATTTGCCTGAAACACAACATTGATTTCACATCCAAATGCTGCATTTACCATTTTTACCAAAGCAGTATACAGTATCTCACAAAAGTGAGTACACCCCTCACATTTTTTGTAAATATTTTATTCTATATTCTATATATTCTATATATATATACATATATCTATCTTTTCATGTGACAACACTGAAGACATGACACTTTGCTACAATGTAAAGTAGTGAGTGTACAGCTTGTATAAACAGTGTAAATTTGCTGTCCCCTCAAAAATAACTCAACACACAGCCATTAAAGGGGTTGTAAACCCTCAAGGTTTTTCACCTTAAATGCATTCTATGCATTAAGGTGAAAAACCTATGATGCAGCTGCCCACCAGATCCCCCCTTTTACTTACCTGAACATGGTCTTTCCAGCAACGGGGAAGAGAACACCAGCTCCAGCCGGTGTCTCTGGTCCTGATTGGATAGATTGATAGCAGCGCAACCATTGGCTCCCGCTGTCAATCAAATCCAATGACGCGGGAGATGGGGGCGCAGTCAAGTCCTGCTGTCTGTAACAAAAGATGCAGCAGCAGGACATGGGAACGCGCCCACACAAGTGCCCCAAAGGAGAGCAGCTCTCCAACGGGGCACTTGAGGAGAGGAGGAGCCAGATGCGCCGCTGAGGGACCCCAGAAGATGAGGATCGGGGCCACTCTGTAAAACCAACTGCACAGAGGAGGCAAGTATGACATGTATGGTTTTTTGTTTTGTTTTTGTTTTTTTAAACAAAGCTGTAGATATCCTTTAATGTCTAAATCGCTGGTAACAAAAGTAAGTACACCCCTAAGTGAAAATGTCCAAATTGGGCCCAATTAGCCATTTTCCCTCCCTGGTGTCATGTGACTCAGTGTTACAAGATCTCAGGTATGAATGGGGAGCAGATGTGTTCAATTTGGTGTTTTTGCTCTCTCTCATACTGGTCACTGAAAAGCTCAACATGGCACCTCATGGCAAAGAACTCTCTAAGGATCTGAAAAAAAAAAATTGTTGCTCTACATCAGGGGTAGGGAGTTAAAATTCAAGGAGGTCCGATCACTTAAAAAAAGTTCCGGCCGAGGTCCGTATCACAAGTCTGTGCCATGAAAGATTGAACGTGTCTTCTTTCCCTTTTTTGGGAAGCCACGCTCTCTAGTGCTTTTCTTACAGTTTCCTCCACATGCTCTGGTAATATTCTGTGAATGTAAATGTCCCCGATAGTGTTCCCCCTTACATCAGGTGCCCCTACCAGAGTAACTCATTACATTGGGTGCCCCCATCAGACTACTCCCATAAATCAGTTGCCACCATCAGGGTATCCCCTTATATCAGGTATTCCCATCAGGTTTCTTCATCAGAAGGCTCCCTTACATCTGGTGTATCCCATCTGTGTGTCCCCTTACATTAGGTGCCATCATCAGAGTGCCCCCTTACATCATTTGTCCCCATCACAGTGCCACCTTACATTAGATATTCCCGTCAGAGTGCCCCCATCAGAGTGCCCCCTTAACATAATATATGCCCATCAGCGTACCCCCACATACATAATATGTGCCCATCAGTTTTGTCCCCATAAAAAAAAAATGTGCCCATCGGCCTGCCCCTTATTTTATGTTAGGGGGCACTGTTGGGTACATTTTACGTTAAGGGGCATGCCGATGGGCACATTTTGTTGTGCCCATCAGCATTCCCCTTAACATAAAATGTGCCTAGAGTGCCCCTTAACAAAAAAATATGACCATCAGAGTGAACCCCAATATAAAATAAGGGGCATGCTGATGGGCACATTTTATGTTAAGGGGCACTCTGATGGGCACAACAAAATGTGCCCATCAGCGTGCCCCTTAACATAAAATGTGCCCATCAGAGTGACCCTTAACATAAAATAAGGGGCATGCTGATGGGCACATTTTATGATGCTGGCAGTGCTGCCAGCATTGCTGAAGGGGTGGGGGTCAGCCTGTCAGTGCTCAGACCATACGCCTCACACTGCATCAAATTGGCCTGCATGGCAGTCGACCCAGAAGGAAGCCTCTAAAGATGATGCACAAGAAATCCCACAAACAGTTTGCTGAAGACAAGCAGAGTAAGGACATGAATTACTGGAACCATGTCCTGTGGTCTGATGAGACCAAGATAAACATATTTGGTTCAAAAGGTGTCAAGCGTGTGTGGTGTCTGGGTGAGTAGTACAAAGACAAGTGTGTCTTGCCTACAGTCAATTATGGTGGTGGGAGTGTCATGGTCTGGGGCTACATAAGTGCTGCCAGCACTGGGGAGCTACAGTTCACTGAGGGAACCATGAATGCCAACATGTTCCGTGACATACTGAAGCAGAGCACGATCCCCCCCCTTCGGAGACTGGGCCGCAGGGCAGTATTCCAACATAATACCGACCCCAAACACACCTCCAAAACAAGGGTAAAGGTGATGGACTGGCCAAGCATGTCTCCAGACCTAAACCCTATTGAGCATCTGTGGGGCATCCTCAAACGGAAGGTGGAGGAGCGCAGGGTCTCCAACATCCACCATCTCTATGATGTCGTCATGGAGGAGAGGAAGAGGACTCCAGTGGCAACCTGTAAAGCTCTGGTGAACTCCATGCCCAAGAGGGTTAAGGAATATTTTACGAAAATGTAAGGGGTGTTCTCCTTTTTGTGAGATACTGTAAAAGACTGACTGATCTAATGTGGTGGCACAAGTGGACTGGACAATCGAGTAGCAAAACGTTGTGATTGGTAATTAGCGCCAGGCAATGTTTGTAGTGAAGTAAAAGATTAGTGGGGGTGAAAGGGGGGGACCAATCCGTGATTTTAAGCTGCTATATATTTGCTGCTTCTGCAGCAATGGTTTGAGGACTATTATATAAAAGTTGGGGCCTGATTTCTAGAGTCTGATAAAGTGCAATATAGCAAACGTGTTTAGTTTAAACATGCATGTACTTGGGGAAAAAAAATTAAAAATACACATACAAACTGTTAGCAGAAGAGGTACATATTAATATCTCCCTCTGCAGGAAATTTGCATGTATTTAGGTATCTTCATATGGGCAACTTTTTATTATGTATGATGGTGAGTGATTCCTTACAATGTTACAAGTAAACAATACATGTGGCTCATTACATACCTTCATTGTTCTGTTCTTGGACACTCATGTTAGTGGAGGTGAATCCAGTGGCTGAAACAGGATTTGCAAGCTGTGTCTGTGACATCAGTCCAACGCTTAATGTTCCCATTCATCCAACTCTAAAGTACAGAATAACAAAATGATTTTGCATAAAAATTCACATGCTATATGCACTGATCATGCTTGCAATAGCTATAGTGGCCATTTTCAGCAAGAACTATTAAAAAAAAAAAAAAAAAAAAAAAAAAACAGCATGATCCAATGTATACCACATTATGTACACTTGCTTTTATGATCTAAGCTCTACTAGTTGTACCAAGAAGCTCATAAAAAGCTTAAACTGCTGGTAGTGACAAGGTTGAGCGGGAACTAAAGGAGAAGCTTATGTACATGCTGCAATAGCCAAACAGTGAGAATCAGTACGCCCCTATTTAGCAAGGGCTAAACTACACAAGGATTTGCGATTTTTGCACTACTGCAGTTATTTAACCTCTTGTGGACCATTTTAAACCTAAAAAAAAAAAGATGCCAACAAAAAGGTTAAATGGGTCAGCAGCAGGTGATTAAAACTGCTTGCGTAGTGGGTTATATTAAGGCTGCATTCACACCTAAGCATTCCCACATCGCAGGCTGAAACTCATGTGTCTGGAAACTTACTAAAAGCGCAGCAAAACGGGCATCATGCCATTTCTTAATGGCACTCCAAACGCGGTAGAGGGCCCACGTTTTGTTGTGCGAAAAACACCGCGAAAAGCGCTTGGCTGAGTGACAAAAAAAAGGTAATTTAATCTTCTCTAGTGTGTTTAACGTGCGTAGGGCAGCCTATTAAATTAATAGGCTGCCCTACGCTTTTGCAAAAAGAAAAAAAAAAAAAAACACACAACACCACATTGCATTACTCAGGTGTGAATGCAGCTTTAAGCCTCGTACATACGATCAGATTTTCGGACGACCGTTGGTCCGTTTTTGTTGCCTGCTAGTCTCATGTCAAAACTGAAGAGGTTACTCACCATACGAAAATTCCTGTACGACAAAATACAACTTCAGAAGTGACGTAATGTGTTGACTAGTTTTGTATGTGTTCTTTCGCTTCTGAGTATGCATAGACTTGCCCTTATGATTTTTTTTGTATGAAAACCGTACTAAAGTAAACGAAAATCGGAAGTTGAGTTCACGTACGAAAAAAAAAAAATGTTATAGTCTGCACATCCAGCTTTTGTCGGACGAAAAACCGGAATCGGCTGATGAAAGCACCATACTAATGATTGGAAAATCGTCAGATCGTTCAGACGAAATTTTTCTTTCGATTTCGTATCGTGTGTACTGGCCTTTAGGGTGCTAGCATAACTTATAACAATTTGTAGCAGATCCTATAAGAACCACTTACTGTGGAGCTAAATTTCTTCAAATAGAATTAAAGAGAAAAATGAAATTGTAATAAAAGTACAGCTTGAAAATGCTAGTCATTTGGTGGTCTCTGGTTTAAATATAGACCCGGGAACAAGCATGCAGCAAGTGAAGTCAGAACTTCTAATCTACATACCTGTTCTTGGTCAGTGACTAAGAGCTTTTTAAGCTAGATGGTCAGCAAGCATGCAAGAGTGTTGGCAGCTGTCGCTGTCCCACTGAGTGCTGTTATCGCTCGACTGGGTTTCAGCACCGAAAATGAGGCGCCAATTTATAGATCTGTAATCACTGCTTTCTCAGGGGGACTAGGGAAAATCTGCAGAAGATTGACTTATTCTTAGCACTTGACTCCCGGGGCCATCTTGGAGGAGGCCCAAATTCACCTGAAACTTGATTAGCCATATTGGCCCCAGAGAGGCTATATACAGTCCTTGCTGGGTCATTCTGAACACTACAATAAATTAACAGCTCTGTTCATGGTCTGAGAGTGATGGTGATTAATGCCTCATTCACACTTGTGAACAGAGCTGTCAGTAGATTCCTGCAGTATGAATCTGCAGATTCCCGCAGCAGGAATCACAGGTGGCCACAAACCGCTATGGCCAGGAAGCTTGAACAAAACAATGACAAGACATACACGAGCCACGGCTGTCCACCGCTGTTCGTATACGGTATATACGCACATCGAGTAGTTAGGGACAGATGATTGTGTCCAGGACTGGTCAACTTTCCCTAACCACTTACCACTGTTGGATTTGCGGATACATGCAAACAGGTACAGACAGCGGAAGATCCTGACGTTGCTGTGTATAGGTTTTCTTGTCACAGCTGTTCACAACCACCTGCGATTCGAGCTGCAAGAATCCACTGACAACTCTATTTGCAAGTGTGAATGAAGCCTAAAGCAGTATTCAGTGGACCACAGGATAGCAGTTTGAGAAAGTTACGGTCTGACTCAAATTTGTGCTGGTCGGACTGAGAGTTTTTTTACTCTTGCTGCAGCACTTAGTGTATAAAAAAAAGAAGCAGGTATGACTACATTACAGTAATTAACAGAGTTTAATAAGGTTTTTTTTCTTGTGTTTTCATATACTTCAAATTCACACTGTAGGGCTGAATTCTATAGACTAACAAAGAAAAATATAGCAGCCAATTATATTCTTGTTAAAGTTGTATAATGGATGCTGGAACCTGATTTGTAGCGTAAACAACAGCTTAACCTTGGGTCCAAATGTCTTAACTGGTCTCCAATCTACATAAATAAGAAAAACAGTCCTAGAGATGTGTGAAAATTACCAATATGCTTGTCTGGCTTGGTGGACTAAGGAAGTACCGGTAGTTAATTGTAGTTAATTATTTTAAGTTAAATTACACAAGGAGTTTCACTTTCACTTCAAAGGCAGTTAGACTGCCACTCTTGCTATGCACACAGGTTTCTTTGTGAAAATCAAAAGAAAAAAAAATGGAGCTCTTGCCTACAGTAAGTACTGTTTATTTTCATTTTTCATAAAACAGGTTATCTGTTATGGACAACATCCCAACTCACACTTGGCTTCATCAATTAATCTTTGTTCTGTCAGTAGTTACTGATGAGCTGAACCCCCGCAGTTCATGTTTGGAGTAATTTTGCAAACTTAAAAGTTCAGGTACTGAATCCCAACCTAATTAAAATCAATGAAAGACAAAATGATGAAAAAAACTCTAGATACTATTTTATAAGCTAATATACCCTCATATTTTCTAGTCTAATAGGCAAGGAATTTTCAGACAAATGACCTGGGGTGCTGAGCACATGTACCCAAAGCAAAAACAATTTTAAAAGTTCTGTTTGGAGGGAAGCAATAATTTCAAAGTGGTTGTAAAGTTTAATCTTTTAAAT
Source organism: Aquarana catesbeiana (assembly GCF_042186555.1). NCBI lineage: Eukaryota > Metazoa > Chordata > Amphibia > Anura > Ranidae > Aquarana > Aquarana catesbeiana. The sequence goes on from NC_133330.1 coordinate 95,384,803, forward strand.
TAAAATAATAAATATAATATCCTTACCTGCTCTGCGCAATGGGTATTGCACAGAGTGGTCCCTTATCTCCTCTTCTGGGGTCCCGCATCAGCGCTGTCTGCTCCTCCTATTTATTGAATGCCTCCATAGCAAGCTTATCACTGATAAGAATTAATAAAGCTTGTATTTTTTATGTTTATTTAGTTTTCTGCAATAAAGCTGTATTAGTAACGTAGTCTCTAGAATATTGCAAAGAAGCTGTTCTAGTAACATGATAGCTAGATTACATAGTATTAACAAGTATCCAATGCCCGGATGGCTGCACAGCATACAACAAGCCATCCCATGTTCAGGAGGCCCCTAAATAAATATCATGCAATTATCCATGGTCAGATATTTCATCATATACCTTTAGACAAAAAATAGACTTTTGCATTCTGAAAACATGGCATAACCCAACATTTCAATTTAAACTCCACCCCTTCCTGAGAGTATATGTCCACTAGAGGTTGACAGAGAGTTGCGTTTGGCAGAGGCCCTGAAGGGGTGGGTATATCTTTTAGAAGCTCATAGTCATCCTATGAACACTTTTTCTCTTCCTCTTCCTTCCAACAGGGGTTAGAAACCTCTTCTATATCATCTTCTTCAACACAACGTCTAGCAACATATGGGGAAGCTGGGGAAAGGGTCAGTGGTTCAAAAAAAGATTGTTTAAAATATGCAAGAAAGTATGTAGTTGAAATGTCATTACATACACTGAAAAGTACACCTTAGTAAACTAAAAAGGGGTTTTAGGTCAGCAACTAACTAGGTCTGGTGGTAGTGCAGGTGGAGTTGACTTAACCATGACTAGAGCTTGGTTTAGAGATAATGGAAAAATAGAACGCTGGATAGCCGCAATCCAAAAAAGTTCACCTTTATTAAAAAATGAATATCAAAGCATCACAGGGCTATACAGACTAACTGCACAGCTGCTGACACGCTTCATACCACATATGGTGCTTGGTCACAGCTGTGACTATCCAGCTTTCTATATTTCCATCATCTCTGTTGCAAACAGATCCAGCACACTGCCTGATTGCTGTTCTTAGGAGAGATGATCACTTTGGAGCGGTGCACTCCCATAGAGCTTGGTTTACCTTGACCTTAAAAACAAAAAAGGACAGAAGTCCAGATTCATCCTAAATGTACTCCTAAATAGAAGACAAAAACACCCTGTGAATAAACACACCCAGACAAGGTTCTCTTTGGAAAACCAACACAGCTTAAAATAGGGTGAACTATTGGTTAAAGTGCAAAAAACACTGCTCACCCACAACCAAATCCAAAAGGACGGAACTACCATTGCCTCTTAAATCGGAGCCAAACCACCAGTGAGAGAAAGACCCCTGGTGCCTGACATCGCATCTCTGAATAGGCAAATCTGAGGGACACAGCAAGGGATTGGTTGAGCATAGCAGCCAGAGCTGCTTTTTTCATTTTCATTTTTTTCTAGGCTGAAGGGGCACCAAGGTTGCCCTATCTATTCGCTAAATCACATTTGGCATGTCATCTTTTTTTTTTTTTTGGGGGGGGGGGTGTTGGTGCTTAGTTTTGAGTGGGACTTCTTGTCCCACTTCCACCTACGGGCCGCATAGGTGACTCCTCCTCTTCCCCTAGGCGGCCCCTCCCTCTCGGCAATCTTCTGGGACATGTGACAGGTCCCAGAAGATTGCCTTCCACTGGGAGAACACAGCGCGACTCGCGCATGCGGCCAAGTGCCCACAGTTTCAATGGAGGCGCTGAGGAGAGGAGGGGAGAGGAGCAAGGCTCCGTGGGGCCGCATTGCTGGACCGTGGAACAGGTAAGTGTCTGTTTATTAAAAGTCAGCAGCTAAACATTTTGTAGCTGCTGACTTTATATAAACAAAAAAAGCCTGGAACTCCGCTTTGAGATCAAAGATACAACTATGTTGGTGTCCCTTGTTAATTTTCCATTGTGTTGTTTTTAATGTAACTGCCTACTCCCAAACTGTCATTTGAAGAAAAACACATAGCCAAGTATTATTTATTTATTTCAGGTACTTATATAGCACCGTCAATTTACTCAGCGCTTTACATATACATTGTATATTGTATATTCACATCAGTCCCTACCCTCAAGGAGCTTACAATCTAAGGTCCCTAACTGACATTCATACATACTTGGGACAATTTAGACAGGATCCAATAAACCTACCAGCATGTCTTTGGAGTGTGGGAGGAAACCCACGCAGGCACAGGGAGAACATGCAAACTCCAGGCAGGTAGTGTCATGGTTGGGATTCGAACCAGCCACCCTTCTTACTGCTAGGCGAAAGTGCTACTCACTACACCACTGTGCTGCCCATTCTTCACAATTCTTTTATTGTGCAGAAAAAAAAAAAAAAACAGACATTAAATTGAATTAGAGATGCTATCTGCCATCCAAATGAAAAATAACTTAACAAAAAAGCGTGACACTCAACGTTCACCAAATTTCTACTAACATGAAATTAGCAGAAGGGACCCAAAATGGTGGCGCTTGAGAAATGAACTTCCTCTATACTCTCATAGTACGTCACTACGTTCGCGTTTGTCGAACAACAATTTGCAGATAGTTAGTATGCTAGACAAAATCCCGCACACATGCTTTTGACAAAAATCAGATGCTCGGTCGTACAACAATTGAACCGTGTGTACAAGGCTTAAGACCCCATACACACTATACAACTTTTGTTGTCTGATTTCCTTTAGATTTACCAAAACCATGTAGTGCAAGGGCTTGCCTGATTGCATACAAATTGAAACTCTTGAGGTTTGACCTCATATCGTATGGCTTTGATAAATCTGAAGGAAAAAAATCTACAGAAAATTGCATAGTCAATATAGTGTGTATCCAGCTTAAGGTTATTCTCAAGCTGACAGATGTTCAGATGTTGGACAACCAATTAACAATTAAAAAAAAAAAAAAAAAAAGCAGCATTCTGGAAGATCAGTTTTTATTTAACCGCTAGCCTACCGCCCACCGTCATATGACGGCCGGACGGTAAGCCTATTGTTCTGAGCGGACGTCATATGACGTCCGCTGTTTAAACAGGGCATGCGCGCGATCGTGAGCGCGCAGCCCTGTACTGTCGGTGGCGGCGTGTCACCGAGACACCGCTCGTCACCGACAGGGGTGAACAGCCACTGCGCATGGCTGTTTACCACGTGATCGGCCGTGATGAAGTCACGGCCGATCACTAATGGTACATCCCGCATTGCACGGCGCATGCGCGCGATCGTGAGCGCGCTACGCGTGAACGTCTGTGGCGGCGTGTTCCCCGGGAACACTGCTCGTCACCAACGATAGTTTACAGCCATTGGCCAGTACTGTGTACCATGTGATCGGCTGTGATCCATTCACAGCCGATCACTAAGTGTAAACAAAGACCTGTCACTAGCTGTTACTAGCCCTTCTCTCCTCACACACCGTTTCCAGTGTGAGGAGAGAAGAGCCAGGAGCAGTGAGTTACAGATCTTTGTATCTGTAGTGTCTGCACCAACACCACTTCTGTCCCATCGCCCCCCCCAATTGTCATCTGTCACCCAACAGTCATCCCATAAAAAGTGCACCTGTCACATAGAGACTGCCATTAGTGACCATCAGCGGTGCCCTGTCACCCACCAGTGACCGTGCCCTGTCACCCGTCACCCATCAGTGACCTGCCCTATCACCCGTCACCCATCAGTGACCTGCCCTGTCACCCGTCACCCATCAGTGACCTGCCCTGTCACCCGTCACCCACCAGTGACCGTGCCCTGTCACCCGTCACCCACCAGTGACCATCAGCGGTGCACCCGTCACCCATCAGTGATGTCGCCTGTCAACAATCTGTGACTATCACCTGTCACCGTCCGTGGCCTGTCACCCATCAGTGACCGTGCCCTCTCACCCGTCACCCATCAGTGACTGTACCCTGTCACCCATCAGTGACCATCAGCGGTGCACCTGTCACCCATCAGTGACCGTCGCCTGTCAACTATCTGTGACCATCGCCCATCACACCATCACCTCTCAGTGAACGTCACCTGCCACCCATCGCACAGCCCATCAGTGACCGTCACCTGCCACCCATCTGTCACCTGTCGCACAGCTACCCGCCACACAGCCATGTCCAAAAGAGGATATACAAGTGAGGAGGCGTTCCAGATCCTCTCTATGACTGATGAGAGCACCGGGGAGCTCTCATCAGAGTCCCATTCTGATTCCGAAACAAGTTCGGCATTTGAGCCGATCGAGAGTAGCAATGGTTCGGATGAAGAATGGGTCCCTGCTAAAAGGGCACGACACTCTGGAACCCAGGAAGCCGCCAGCAACCAGGATTATATTCCCAGTACCAGCTCTGCCGCCAGAAATAGGCCCCAGGAAGAAAGGCCCAGTACCAGTGCTGCCGCCAGCAATAGGCCCCAGGAACAAAGGCCCAGTACCAGTGCTGCCACCAGAGATGGGCCCCGCGCACAAATGCCCAGTACCAGTGCTGCCACCAGAGATAGGCCCCTCGCACAAATGCCCAGTACCAGTGCTGCCACATCACACCTGAGTTCCAGCACAGGAAATTCAACTCCCCCAACTACTGGAGTGTCACGTCCCCCGAAGAGCCAGGGCCGCTGCCTATATGCCAGATGGTCTTGCCAACCCAACATGGCTGCCTTACAACTCGGGATCACCAAATATTCCCCCTTTCACAGCACAGCCAGGTGTGCAGGCCAACACCCAAAATTTTACAGAGATTAATTTTTTTCACCTGTTTTTGCCCGACACTTTGCTGCAGTTCATTGTGGACCAGACAAATTTGTATGCCCAGCAGTATATTGCCAGCAACCCCCAATCATCTTATGCCCGTCCGTTTGAGTGGAGAGATTTGAATATGGAGGAGTTCAAATTGTTTTTGGGCCTCACCCTAAATATGGGGCTTACAAAAAAAAAATGAAGGACATACCTATTGGTCCACCCACCCCATCCACCATATGCCCATGTATTCTGCCGCTATGTCCAGGTCCCGATATGAGATGATTATGAGATTCTTTCATTTTAACGACAACACCCAGTGCCCTCCCCGCAATCATCCAAATTCCGATAAGCTGTACAAGATTCGCCCACTAATAAATTCATTTTCCCAACGATTTGCAGAACTTTATGTCCCCGAGAAGAATATATGTGTGGATGAGTCCCTGGTACCATTTTCAGGCCGGCTAGGAATAAAACAGTATATTCCTACCAAAAAAGCCAAATATGGAGTCAAATTTTACAAGCTGTGTGAGAGAGCCACGGGATATCTATATGCATTCCGCATATATGAGGGAAGAGATTCCCAGCTCCAGCCCCCTGAGTGCCCAGCCTACATGGGCACAACTGGAAAAATTGTATGGGACCTGGCTTACCCACTTCTAAAAAAAGGCTATCATATATACCTGGACAACTTTTATACCAGCCTGCCCCTTTTCAGACACCTTTATATTGAAAAAACCCTGGCCTGCGGAACTTCAAGAAAAAATAGGAAGGGCTTCCCACAATCCATTGTGAACAAAAGGCTGAAAAAGGGGGAAAGAGCAACACTGAGATGTAATGAAGTGCTGGCCTTGAGGTGGAAGGATAACAGGAACGTGCACATGATGTCCACCATTCATGATGGCACTGCAGTTGTAGTTCAGCGAAGACGAGGTCCCATTGAAAAACCGACATGTGTCCAAGACTATAATCTCTACATGGGGGGGGTGGATTTCAATGACCAAATGATTCAGCCCTATTTGTCAATAAGGAGGTCCCGATTCTGGTATAAGAAGGTAGCAATATATCTAATCCATTTGGCCATTTACAATTCCTACATAATCTACACAAAATCCACAGAAAGCCCCGCCTCCTTCCTAAAATTCATAGAAGAAGTAGTCACGTCCTTCATCTATCCACAAAGACCCCTCCCAGAATTACCTCGTTCTGATGCTGTTAGCCGACTTCATGAACGCCACTTCCTGTACAACATTCCACCATCGGAAGCAGGCCGAAGACGGCAAAAAAAATGTCGTGTGTGCAGCAGAAGAGGTTTTCGAAAAGATACAAGCTACCATTGTCCCCAGTGTCCCTCCCAACCTGGCCTTTGCATTGGTGAATGCTTCGAACTGTATCATACATCCCCAAGTTATTAGCCCATATTTTCCCCATTTTCGCTGATCATTTTCCATGCTTCCCCAAAATAACCATGCCACTGCCTTCAATGTGAACTGACCCTGGCCTGCTTTTTGACTATGCCTCTGCCTACCGTTTGGACTGCTTCCACATGAACTGACCCTGGCCTGTTCTGACTATGCCTCTGCCCACCGTTTGGACTGCTTGCTCGTGAACTGACCCTGGCCTGTTTTGTGACTACTCTTCTGCCTACCGCTTGGACTGCTTGCACGTTAACTGACCCTGGCTTGTTTTATGGACTATGCTTTTGCCTACCACTTGGACTGATCTGTTGCCCTGCTACTATAGTACACAGGGGTCTCACATATGTGAGGGGCTCCAGAATAGTTTTTCCGGATGGAGATAACAATTTTTTTTGTTTTCTCCCGGTTTTGTAATTTCCAGATTAGGGTCTGGAGTCCGGAGGCTTCATAGAGATTTGGGTGGGTCGAAGCCTCTACCCCTGTGCACAGGTCTTACCCGATTGCGGCCCTCAGCCTTCTGCTGACTTACTGCCATCATGCCTTTGCCTGCCGCATGAACGGACCACACATCTGCCTGCTACCTGGACTATGCAAATAATTCGCTGTAGCAAGAGGCAGTATGTTTATGAAGGGCTGGAGAGCGGTACAATAATGTGTGTCTGCTGGTAACAGTGTACCAGGACCAATATTATGGCTGTGCTGGCTGTCTCTGCCTGGACAATTCCTATGGACTGTGCTGTGCCGACTATAGACAATATTCCTGCCTGCTGCCTGGATAGTTATTGCTGTCGCTAAGCACATCCCTGACTGCTGCCTGGACCAGTGCTCTCTTCTGTGGACACTACTAAAAGTACAGGTAATACTTTTTTTTTAATCCTTTCCGCAATAGAATTTATTTTGGATTGTAATTCTTGGTATGTACATGCTATGTGTTAGAAATATGAAGGGCCTTCAAAAATGATAGGTTGCCAGGAAATTATCTATGTAATGTATGCTCCTAGAACGCCTGATGGTGCTACTTGGATGTTGGGCCACTGTATGTGGCCAAACTGTGTAAAAGTCTCACACATGTGGTATCGCCATACTCAGGAGGAGTAGCAGAATGTATTTTGGGGTGTCATTTTTGCTATGTATTTGCTATGTGTTGGAAATATCTTATAAATGGACAACGTTGTGTAAAAAAAAATGCGTTTTCATTTTTTTTCCACATTTTCCAAAAACATCTGGTAAAAAAATAACCGTTCAAAAGACTCATTATGCCTCAAAGATTATACATTGGGGTGTTTGCTTTCCAAAATGGGGTCATTTTGTGGGCAATTCCTTTGTCCTGGTGCTCCAGGGCCTTCAAAAGTGTAATAGGTGGTTGAGAAATGAGATGTGCAATTTATGCTCGTAGACCGCCTGATGGTGCTACTTCAATGTTGGGCCTTTGTATGTGGCCAGGCTGTGTAAAAGTCCCACACATGTGGTATCGCCATACTCAGGAGGAGTAGCAGAATGTATTTTGGGGTGCAATTTGTTGTATGCATATGCTCTGTGAGAGAAATAACCAGTTAATATGAAAATTTTGAAAAAAAAAAAAAAAAATCTTCCTTTTGCAAAGAATTGTGGGAAAAAAATTACACCTTAAAAAAACTCACCATGCTACTTACTTAATACCTTGGAATGTCTACTTTCTAAAAAGGGGTCATTTGGGGGGTATTTGTACTTTTCTGACTTGTTAGTACCTCAAGAAATGAGATTCACCTGATGTACTGAAGGCCTGATCAGATGTTTTCAATTTTCAGTGATTGGCACCATAGTTTGTAGACTCTATAACTTTCACAAAGACCAAATAATATACACTAATTTGGGTTATTTTTACCAAAGATATATAGCAGTATAAATTGTGGCCAAAATTTATGAAGAAAAATTACTAATTTGCTAAATTTTATGACAAAAACAAAGAAAAAGGCAATTTTTCACAAAATTTACGGTCTTTTTTTATTTATAGCACAAAAAATAAAAAACCCATTAGTGATTAAATACCACCAAAAGAAAGCTCTATTTGTGTGAAAAAAAGGACACAAATTTCATTTGGGTACAGTGTTGCATGACTGAGTAATAGTCATTCAAAGTGTGAGAGCACCAAAAGCTGAAAATTGGTCTGGGCAGGAAGGGGGTTTAAGTGCCCTGTATTGAGGTGGTTAAATATGGTAGGACACATTAAATGTAATATCTTCATATTATTCTAATAAATATAACATTTACAGAAAAGTTAAGAGCCCAAAGTTGTGTTTGAAACTCAGCAGTTATCTTTAGCTGGCCGTACACTAGTAAATTTTCAAACTAACTTTCGTATGAAGAATCATATGAAAAATTCTCAGTGCACTCGAAGGCTTGTCAGACATTTGATTTTGCTTTTAACATTTGATTTTGGACAGAATGAACTTTATCCAATGAAAACCAAATATACTGTTAGAAATTCCATCCTACTCCTTTGAATTTTCTTGGTTGAAACGAATGTCGATTTGACCCCACTACTGATTACAAAAGCAAACAAAACCCTACTAGTGTATAGCCAGCTTGAGAGAAAAACATTCAATGGTCTTGCTCCGATTACAGATTTCACCAAATGACTAAAGACTTGTACACACAATCAGATTTTCGGACGAACGTTCCTCTGTTTTTTGTTGCATGCTAGTCTCATGTCAAAATTGAAGAGGTTAATCACCATACGAAAATTCTCGTATGACAGAATTCAACTTCAGAAGTAGCGTAATGTGTGGAATAGTTTTGTATGTATTCTTTCATTTCTGAGCATGCCTAGTCTTGCTCTTACGATTTTCTTCGGACGAACACCATACTAATTAAACGAAAATCAGACGTTGTGTTCACATCCAACAAAAATTCTATAGTCTGCACATCCAGCTTTTGTCATACGAAAAATCGGAATCGGCTGTCGAAAGCACCGTACTAACAATCGAATTTTGCTTCCGATTTTTGTATAGTGTGTACGGGGTTTAACTCTCACTTAAAGTGTATCTAAACCTAAAAAGTAGATAAAAAAAAACAAAAAAAAAAAAAACAAACAAACACACACACACACAATGCAACGTAACAGTGCTAAGATGTGATGGCTGCATTACCTTTTTTTTCCCCCTTTATTTTCATCTGCCAGTAACACACTTACCTGACACAGCATATACGTATGGGTAGGCTCCACCGCCTGCCCTATTCCAGGACCGGTTATACTATATAGACAAGTCTCCTCCCTGCAGGTAGAATTCTTTTTTTTTTTCCCTCACTGCTACAGCCGGTTATGCTGCTGCTGAAAGCAGGATTTTTCTTTTCCCTCACCTTGCCGGAGCTCCCTCACCATCTGGCCAAGCTGCACAGGTTCAAGCCTCTCCTGTGATGAAGCTCCCCGCTGTACAGGTTGAAACAAACTCCTATATGGGGGAGACCTCCCCCCGTTCTCAGGATCCAGGATGAGTGGGGTGATTGGATCTGGTCTCTAGGGATTGCTCCATTATGACTCCAGGGATGGACATTCATTAGACTTCCAGTTTGGCCATGAAGCATGCAGGTGGTAAGGCACCACATGGTGCACAAATCCATAGTATTCAGTTACTGCTGCAAGCATATGTCACACATGCACATTTTCTGGCTTGTCCATAGTTTCAGTCTGTTTACTATTGCCTCACAGGTTGTGGTTTGTGTCTGCAATACTGCTAATGCTGATAGCAGGTGTGCTGTGCTGGGCTGAAGCCTTCCTATTAACTCAGCAAGGCCTGGCCCTACAGACTTGACTTATTGTCTGCAGGTATGCTGTTAGCTTGCACCACTGACACTTACTGTGTATTAATGCTTGATTGTGGTATGGACCTTTTGCGGTACATGTGTCTGAGGCTCCATTCACACTAGCGCGTTTTTTGATGCATTTTGCATTTTGCAGAAATGCATGGGAATTTTTTAACATGGGTTCCTATGGAACATGTTCACATCAATGCTTTTTTGTATCTCTGCGTTTTTGGAAAGGGTTGGGGACTTTTTTTCATGCAAATAGCAGCGTTTTGCATGTAATGGATTTCAATGGACAAGCATCAAAAACGCAAGTGCACCGTTTTTGCAGCGTTTTTGGTGCGTTTTTGCCGTTTTTTTTTTTATTTTTTTTTTTTTTTGTAATTTTTTTTTAAGACTGTAAAAAAAAAATGAAAAAAAAGAAAAAAAACGCAAAACGCAAATCGCGGCAAAAACGCAGCAAAAACGCTGCTCAAAAATGTGCCAAGCATGAAAAAAAAACCTCCAAAAACGCTCAAAAGCAACATGCATAGGTGTGAATCGAGCCTAAGGTAGGATTAACCTGCTAGTGCTAATTGTCTGATGACTTAACCTGTGCTGCTTGCCTGTGATTACATTGACTCAACAATACTAATGACTGCTATGCGTTTATCACTATGCATTTACATGCTAACCTTGATGCTAAAATTAAAGTCAGGATCTGCTTAGTTACATTTCCTTAGTCCTTACCTGTTAGCAATGTGTAATTGCTGCTTCTGTTATTTGTGGTACACCACAGAGGGATATGTGGTTTGCTGCTTGTAGTGCTTACTACTGATGGATTTTCAAACAAATTCTCCCCCAGGCATGACTCCAGTCTTTCAGCTCATCCGTGGACCAGTAGCAATCAGCCTTCCTAGAGACCAGCAACGTTCATTAAGGTGAGGGCAGGTAGGTATATTCTATATCCTGAAAGAGTGCACATTATGGGCATAATGGATTGTAAATCTCTCCAGCCCTCAACACCAACACCACTTCTCAGGAAGAGGAGAGTCAACCTGTTTCTGCAACAGGGATAGGTCCTCTTTAGCCCTGAAGGAATCACTATGTATTTAACTGCCAGAAGAGGCAGACCAAGGAAATCTCTACCAAAAAAAAAAATATCATAGTGGACTGGTGTTAACTGGTGTGTCGGCCAAAATGCAAACCAAGCTGCAGGCCAGAGGCAGTGGCAAATGGGCAGAGACTGAGAAGTAGTATAGAAAGTGAAAATGCTGCTCTAAACCCAAAGCTAAAACAAAAGCAGCTAGCACACAAACAAACCAAGTTCAAAGAGAGATAACAAAAAACAGTGCAGCGCTCAAATATTAAACATGTGATAAGAGCATATAAAGTGAACTCCTTTGCAGATGTAAAAATATGTAAGCATCAAAAAATAACCTGTGTGCAATATGGAACAGCAAAGCAATTACAAATAATAAAATTAGTAAAGAAAGTCCATATGGGGAGTAAAAACTCTTCAAGTTTGGAAGATATAAACGTGAAAATGTAAGCATCAATTAGTGTCCGGTATAAAATATGGAACAGCAAAGTGAAATACAGTTCATATGGGGAGTGTTGGAGGGATATCTCTTCAGGATGGAAGATTCCGATAAACATCAAAAGGCATATAAGTATTCAATGAGGAATAAGAGGGTACCCTTACCGGATCCGTAGGACGCACATACCATATGGCAGTACGTCAGAAATGCATAGGGAGAAACTCCCGTAGTGTCCAGAGAAGGTGGTTTTTTGAAGCTTACATAGAGACAGAGAAGGCCTACATTCACTAATGGTTCCATGCCAAGCCTTAACCAAACAGCTGCGTTTATTTAAAGACAACCTGGCTAGGGGGTCTTTATCAGACTGGCCAGATGGGTCAGCCTTAGCTTGTTTCTAGGAAATTGCTATGGCAAGTTGGCATATCAGAAGCAAAAAGTGGATGTTTTAACTCTGTCTAAACTGACTGTGTGGAACTCTATTTCAATAATGCTCAGGTACTAAGCTAAACAACTAAGTCGTTTAAGGGGTACCTCTGCCTCAGAAGCCCCTGGCCAAACAGGCTTCATCAGATTAGCCAGGGGTGTCATTCTGCCAGCAGAAAAGCAATATCCTTTGCAGAGACCCTGGGACATCGAATGGATCTGGAGATGAAGAAGGTTCATACTACTATTAAGTAGTGTTTTGTGACCTGTGGTTGAGCTCACTTCGGTAGCCAGACTGTCAGGATCCCAGACAAGATGAAAGCAGAGCTCTGGCCAGTGATAAACTCTCTATGATGGCTGATTCTAGAGTGAAAATGAAGTAGCTAGTGATGCAGTTCAGCCACTGTGGATACAAGACTGTATGCTGTTTCTCTGGTAGTCCGCTGTGGTCAGTTAACCTTTATGGCTCATCCCACAAGTAACACATACCTCTTTTAAGTCAGAGTGGTGACTATTCAAGTCGGATCTGGTGATATCTAGAAGGGGGATTAATCTCTTGTGTTAATTGCCAATGACCAGAGGATAAGCAAAAGGCAAAAGTAACAAAGATTGAATGACAGGTTAAACCTGGGAAAACTATAGAGGAGGAGAATACAGAATCGATAATCATCTACCGTATATACTCGAGTATAAGTCGAGTTTTTCAGCACATTTTTTTTGTGGTGAAAGTGCCCCTCTCGACTTATACTCGAGTCAAGCACTTTTCTGCAGCAAAAAATTTCATTTTCCGAACCGAATTTGGGGCCCCATATCTCAGGGCCACTTTGTGCTAGGAACCCCAAATTTGGTGTGCAAACCCAGTGGAGCTGGTACAACAACATATCCAAAGCTGTGGTTCCTAGCACTAAGTGGCCCTGAGATACGGGGCCCCAAATTCGGTTCGGAAAATGTCATTCTCTGCTGCAGAAAAGTGCTTGACATTTTCTGAACCGATTTTTGGGGCCCTGTATCTCGGGGACACTTGGTGCTAGAAACCCCAGCTTTGGATATTTTATGGTGCTGAGTTTGCACACCAAATTTGGGGTTCCTAGCACTAATTGGCCCCGAGATACGGGCCCCAAAGTTGGTCAACTGTGTCCATCTGCAGCAATGTCATTTCAGGACCATTTGGGTTCAGAGACCCCAAATTTTGGCTGCAGCTAGGGGGCATCTAGGAACCCTTAACTACCGAGTTTGAAGTTCAGGGGACCTATGGCTGCAAATGGGCACAGTGAGGCATGCAAATGGGCACAGTGAGACTGCAAATGGGCATTGTTGACCCTCTTTTCCACTTACAGTAGCTGTGCATTTCTCACCCTCGTCTTATACTCGGGTCACTAAGTTTTTCCCCATTTTTTGTGGTAAATTAGGGCCTCGACTTATACTCGGAACGACTTATACTCGAGTATATACGGTATATTTGTCTGCCTAAACCCAAGTCGCCCAGTAGGGTCGGCTGACAGAATTATATGTAAAATTTGAGCTTTAGGATCCATGGGTCGTGTGTATTAAGGAAGCCATTGGAATTTTTCATTCCTCTCCTCCAACTCATTGCATTCCCTCCATGACGCATTACAGCACAAGGGTTATGACTGCAAATTTTTTAGTCAAAAGTAGGACTTGGTTAACAAGCAGAAGGATTAGGATCCAAAACCGCATATGGCATCATTGCAATCAATCTCTCCAGCCAACAGGAAGGCTTGGCTTCCACAAATCGTACTCAATTATTTCCAAGGAGTACTGTTCATATCGGTGCGACTTCAAAGTAGTCCCTGCACTACTTTGATGGGACTTGGGGCCATGGACCTCAAGAATACACAGGCACTGCTTAAAGTCTCATAAAGGTTGCATCAAAACCGCACGACTTTTTAGGTCGTAATAGTGGCAACCTTGGCTAAGATTGTAGATGGTCTTTAGACCTAGAAAGTGTGAGCGAGTGTGTGTGTACTGTATACACACTTCAAGAGACCCATGTTTCTGCAAGTACCTTTGCTTGGCCGTTCGAGAGTTCGCTACGAGTTCATCTGGCAGACTGTGGCCTTTCCACACTCCAGGCATTTCCCAGGATATTAGGTCCTGTAGTGGCCATCTTGCGGGAGTCAGGACTTATGGTAAGACTTGTTTGAGCAACAGCCTGGTGCAATGTCTTCCAGGTCCTGGGAAAAAATTCTAGTTCAGACTCTGATCGAATTGGGAGGAGCCATCATCGAGAGACCAACTAGTCTCATTACAGCAATGACCTGCCTGGAAGCAGTTCTGAATCTCAGAAGAATACAGTAGTTACCCTCAGAGAGAGCATAAGTATCTCACTTTCCCTCTCTCGCTCTTTCCCACTGGTTGCAAAAGGGTAAAGAAGTAGCCTGTAGTAACCCATGTGGTCCGAGGGGCCCAATGGAAGGTTGACAACTGCATTAACTGGATTTGTAGTAAGGGAAGACTTGCTTTCTGCACCAGGAATAGTGACTCAACAGAGGAGACAAGTTCCTTTTTGGGAGGTTGCTAAGCTAGCTAATATTTCAGTTTATCAGCTACAAGGCATAGCAATCATCGCAATGTATTACTTGTCGGGTATTCATGCCAATGGAGGAAAAGGCATCCAAAGTCAGAGTTGCAGTGGTCGCAGACTGAAGTCCTTTGGAAAACGCAACAAAGAGAGCCTCAGCTATGCTGCAAAGACTCAGCAAAATCCTATCTTCGTTGTCGAGAAGGAATGCAAGCCTAGTCAACTTCTGTCAGAGGTATCTCCCAGTCAGGTCTGCCAGTGATTTAGGTTTGGGTTTCTTAGAACTTCCTGCCAGACAGCATAAGGTACAAAGCCGTTGGATGTCAAGGGATGGTCTCCAAACCAACAAGCCGTTCAAGGATTCAGCAACAAATAAAGCTATCAGGATATTGATCTCACAGTAACCTTGGTGGCTTCCCAGAGGTGGAAGCAGTGAAACTTCTGACATCCAGCTGGGTCTGCAGATTAGCCAATATGTATATTGAACAAACCTAATAGTCTCCAGGATCCTTATCAGGATCCGCAGTCGTTCAGTGGTGATGAGGACAATAATTGCCCGATGGCCTGCAGGCCATGATATCCGCGAGTACAGTCTCAGATCCGAGAACCTCCTATTCTCCTTCCTGAGATCCAACACCTTATACAGCGTGACTAACGGTATCTTCCAAACTCAGACAAGTTATATCTAGATGCTGGAGACCAGAAGTGAAGGCTCACATGGAGGTCTCACATTTAGTGTTTGAAATCCTATTGAGTCAGGGTGCCTACTATAAACTTCAAGTACATTAGATCATAGAAAACCATACAGAATTTAAAGGATGGAATCCTCTGTTCCACTGTAAGGATTGAATTGTATGCAAGTAAGCCTAGAGACGGTATTAAAGGATAGATGAGGATTGGTCGTGTCCTCACTCTCTGGGAGCCAGTAACTGTTGCACATCTTGGCAAACCAATTCCGAAATACCTGGGCAGGTTGTTCACCCCTCCCCCAGGGTCTTCCAAATAGTGTGGGGCACAATGTCTCACTCTCCATTTAGAGGGATAAGACATTATATATATAATGGGCAGTAACACTGAAGAAGTATTTTGTATGGCTAATAGGTCTAGGAGGATCTCAGATATCCAAGTGTCAAGCCATAAACTACCTAGTTGCTGAAATTATCAGGCAACATGTCTCTAGTCTCTTCCTCAGCACTATACAGAGGTCTGCATCTGGGTTAGAACATCATCCTTCTGGCACATCCAAAATAAAGTGTTTGGAGTACCACAAGCATTGAAAAATAGATTCAAGATTGAAGAGGGACACAGAATTGGCCCTTCAGGTCTAATGGCAACAGAAGACAATTGCTGTCCAATAAAGACAATCGCAGTGGTGCAGATCAAGTTAGTCAAGGGGCTTAGATGGCTAGGACAAATCCATCAATTGAGGCCAGAAACCGCTTTTCCAGATGGATTGCGCATCCATGGACGAAACTCAAAGGAGTCCCTCCAGAACTAATATGTAAACTACGCCCTGGTCTACATTCAACGCGTTGGGGGCCCATGTTAAAGTGGACCCAGCAGCCTTAGCTACAATACATTTCAGTTGTTAGTGGAGATAAGATCTAATCCTCGACTTAAACACTTCAGCATTACCAACCCTTGTTGTCTCGTGATTTGGTACATCCCATACGTATATGCTGTGATGCTGTGACAGGAAAGGGGAAAATGTTATACTTACCTGACGGTAATTTTCCTTTCCTGATGCAATGCATGACAGCATATAGGTCCCTCCCAAAAGGGCTTCGCAGTGATACTAAGTTACGAGAATGCTGCCTGCAGGGGGGAAACTTACTTATATAGTATAACCGGTCCTGGAATAGGGCAGGAGCAGAGCCTACCCATACGTATATGCTGTCATGCATCAGGAAAGGAAAATTACCATCAGGCAAGTATAAAATTTCCCCTTTCAGTTCTAGGGTGACAAACACTCACTCACCCCACTGTGTCAGGACAACAGAAACCGGAAAGGACTTTAGAAACTTCCTCCTTTCCTCTTCTCCATAACAGAGAGTGGGGTTCTGTGGTCCTCAAAGAAAAATGCAAAATGACAAGAATGTAGCACAGGAAGATATCAGCTTATAAGATTTCTGGCAGGTTCAACAAGTTTTTTTGCACTTGTCAGATAGAACAAAAAACATTTTTTATAGGATATTTAAACAGACCAAAAATTACTGAAAAAGAAAAATGAATTGTTAGGCCCCTTTTATGCGAGGCGGATCCGCTCAGCGGACTCCTCTAGCTCAGCTGGAGATCGCTCTGTTGATCTCCGCTGAGCCGGCGGATGACAGGTCCGTCTCTGCTCACTGAGCAGTGAGGGACCTGTCAGGTCCCTGCTGATTTCTATGCGGAGATCGGACGAAAACGGACAGCATTTACATTTTCATCAGATCCCATCCAATCCGATAGATGGATGGCCAACGTATCGCCATACGTCCGTTATAATTGGATGACAGGCGGGTGTCAGCGGACATGTCTCCGCTGACATCCGCCTGCCCATAGGAGTCAATGGGTGGCCCGCTCAGATCCACCTGAAAAAACGGACAGGCAGATCAGAGCAGGCTTATCGTGTAAAAGGGGCCTTAGGGATTACATACACTTTAAAAGGAGTGGTCGGGGAGCGAGGAAAAGAGAAATATGTGCTGCTGGGGAAGGTAAAAGCACAGGTTTACTTTACTTTACTAAACAGACCCAAATATTTACCATCATAAACAATAACAAAAGAGACACCCCCCACCCCCAAAAAAAAAAAAAAAAAAAAATCACATCAGAAAACGATTATAACAAATAATGGTAAAAGGTCCCACACTTGAGAGCAGCTGCCAGCAATTTACACCAACCACACTTGAGTGATACAGAGGTGTCATGTAGCACATGCTAGCAGCTGCCTCTGGTAAGACAACTGTTCTATACTACAGGAATCCTGCAGGACTATTAAACAATTAGCAAATTAAAAAAATATATATATACACACACACAGACCAACACAGGCATGCATAGATAAATAGGATACACACACACACAGTATATAAACAAAAAAGTCCAATGGTAATTCAGATTGTGAGGAGCACAGAGGAATTGTGCTGGGATATCCTATCTTCGATTTTCTGAGTAGTCTCCCCCACAAAATATAATCCACATGAACATTTTAAAATATAAAATTACATATGTACTCGGACATGTAAAAAAACCCTTGAATGTCGGGGGCACATGCGTGTCGCAAAGCTGGATGGCAGCTAGAGACAGGAGCTCCGAGGGCAGGGCCATCTCGCACAGAATTTTCTTTATATACAGCCTAGCACCCCTGCGGGAACTGACAGCGCATGCCGACCTCACGGAAAAGTAAGAGAAAAGTAAGAGAAAGCCCGTCCAACGGTCCCTGACAACATACCTGCTCCACGTAACAAATGGCAATGTCCCAAGGGAACAATTGGCAATGTCCCAAGATGGCACTCAGCCGTTACAGGCACAGTCAGATTCTCCAGAGCCGGCCTCACCGTCGGCATCATCGGACTACAGTGAGTACACCCCACACCTCACCAAGGCGGACTTGGAGGATAGCCTCTCAGATATGTATGATAAGCTGGCACACAAATTCCAGGCTAAGCTGCGTAAATCGACCAACACCCTAAAGCAGGAGATAGCAGCACTAGGAAGCCGCACAGACATGTTGGAAACTAAGCACGATGAGCTTCATCAGGCATATGTGGATCTTCACAAAGATCATGAGACACTCTCAGACACAGTCCTCCAGCTACAAAATCATTTGGAGGACTTAGACAACCGTAACAGGAGGAACAACATCAGAGTAAGGGGGGTCCCTGAGACTATTGTGGATAGGCAATCAGCAGTAAAGAAAATATTCCACTCCTTGCTCCCTGATCATGCTGATACCTCCTTCACATGGGATAGAATCCACAGAACCCTGCGCTCTAAACCACCACCAGAAAAAACCCCTAGGGATATAGTGACGTGTCTGAAGGACTTCCTGGTAAAAGAGGATATCCTCCATGCCTCTCGCAACACTCCTCTAATTCAACTGGAGGGGGTCACTATTCAAATTTACCCTGATATTTCTCCGGCGACACTAGACAAGAGGAGGATGAAAGAGGTCACATCTGTTCTACAATCTGCCAGAATCTGCTACAGATGGGTTTTCCCTTTCAAACTCTCGGTCCTGCACAACTGCACTACCTATACAGTAACCACCCTCCAGGAGGGCAAAGATGTCAAACTGGGCCTACTGGATCTGTATACTGCCCCGATACTTCCTTCAACTCCTTGCCCAACCCCAATCTGGGCCACCTCATCGCCTCAACGTGCTCAGAGGAATCGAAGGAGAACCAGAGA
Source organism: Aquarana catesbeiana (assembly GCF_042186555.1). Lineage (NCBI taxonomy): Eukaryota > Metazoa > Chordata > Amphibia > Anura > Ranidae > Aquarana > Aquarana catesbeiana. Next base: position 95,403,627 of record NC_133330.1, read on the forward strand.
CCGAGAAGCTTGATCCGTGCTGCTTGGAAGCGTCTCTTACATCATCCATTTAAGATCACCAGTTGGGAGGTTGCTCATGCACTTAGCGTAACCTTGAAATCTCAGTCACCATGGCCAAGTCCCTTCCCGCCCGTTTGTATTGTTCCCCCCACACTCACGGTAGCTTTTCTTTGTTGCTAATACTACCCCTTTCTGTTCTCGTTATCCTTCCAGACACATTCCCAGACGGAGTTGGAGAAGAGGAGATGAAGCAACGACTGAGTTTTGGACTGATTAGACCAGGTAAAGACATTATCTTGGCAGGGTGAGCCTCACCCCCCTGGCCCCCTATTGTTTCGTTTGAGTTCTAACATTATTTTTTTCCATTTTCTTCTATACTAACTTTCAGGTTGATATGCAAATTGATGTGACCACTCAGGGAATGCTAAGTATATGTATATATGACATGCTCTATGAGAGCATGAGCTCATTGTGCCACCACTTTGACTTCTTAGCCACATGGGTAGATTTAGACTCTTGCAATGTAGATTTGGGTTCCGGTCCCAGCGAGTCCCATGGTTCACACAGTAATAACCCCCCACTCACCTGGCCATTGATTACTTACTGTCACGTACCTTACAGCGGAGCCCGAAATGATGAGGGTGGCCTCTTGCACGGTTCCGGTCCAAGCACCCCTGGTGGTGGGTACAGGGAGTGCGAGGGCAAAGAAAGGGTGCAGGTGCCTGCAGGCAGGAGGCTGGAACTTGGAGATATAGGAACCTCTGCTGAGGAGGAGATGTGGAAACTGATCACCAAACTTGTTCAGCGGGAGCCAGATCAGGATCAACTGCAGAATCAGGAACAGGCAGGAGTCGGCAACAGGCTGGCAGCGGGGTACCAAGTCAGAAGGCAAAACCGTAGTCAGGAACAGGCAGGGGATGGCAACAGATGGGCAGCAGGGTACAGAATCAGGAGGCAGATCCGTAATCATAAGTTCAAGCCAAGGTCAGTATTGCAGGTAGAGGCAGGTTCAGCAGGCAGGGGAGATCCAAGAGAATGGTCAGGAGATTGCCTGATTGACCTTGTTCCTGAAAACCTGGCTGAGTAACAACAGGAACAAGCTGAAGACAATCCAGCACTGATGCTAGGCAGACTCTCTGTTTATATAAGGTGCTGTGTGCCAGGATTCGCGCCAGTGTACGTGGGTACACGCATGCGCATTAACACCGTAGCACATGCGAGTTAGCACATTAGCACCTTGGCACATTGGCACATTGGCGCATGCGCGTTAGCACATTAGCGCTTTGGCACTCGCGGGCGCGTGTTCGCATAGAGGTGCCATTGTGCATGCCCACCCTGGATCTCATTTGTCTCTGGCTATGGTTCCGTGCATGCACATTGGCATTAGCAGAACGAGGATTGGCAGCTGCTGCAAGGAGACGGGTGCTTGCTGTGTGAGTTCTCTGACATTGCCCCCTCCTTAGGGGCAGCCTCCGGATGCCCATTTGAGCCATCTTCTCTAGGTGGGAACGATGAAAGGCCTGTATCAGTCTCTGAGCATGGAGACTGGTCTCAGGTTCCCAGTAATTTTCCTCCGGGCCAAAACCTTTCCACTTGATCAGGTATTGGTTCTGCCCCTGTCGTTTCCTACAATCCAAGATGGCTCCAATCTCAAACTCTTCTCCTCCATCCACCATTATAGCTTCTGGGGGTCCCACTTCACGATCCGGAAAGGGATTTGCTACGTCAGGCTTCAGTAGCGAAGCATGAAACACAGGGTGGATCCTAAATGAGTCAGGAAGTTCGAGTTCAAATGCTACCGGATTAATCTTCCTCTTAACTGGGAAGGGTCCCAAGTATCTGGGTCCCAGTTTCCTGGAAGGGCATGCCAGTTTCAGGTTTGCTGTTGAAAGCCACACACGGTCACCAGTTTTCAGGTCCAGTTCCCCCCTTCTTCTTTTATCAAAAGAATCTTTTACTATTTTCCTGTGCCTTGCAGATGGTTTCTCTCAACACCTGATTGTTGGTAACAAGGAAGTTTAGTCTATCCTGGACAGCTGGCAAAGGAGAGTCCAGCACTAGTGTTGGCAAAAAAGAGGGGTGGAACCCATAATTGGAGAAGAAGGGCGACTGGTCTGTGGTAGAGTGGGTGGAATTATTGAATGCAAATTCTGCCAGGGGCAGTAGTGAGGCCCAATCTTCCTGGGTGAAGGAGGAAAAACAACGTAGATATTGCTCCAACGTTTGGTTGGTATGTTCAGTCTGCCCATTGGTCTGGGGGTGGTAGGCTGAGGAGAAACTGAGTTTGATACCCAGGGCTTCACACAATGCTTTCCAAAACTTTGACGTGAACTGTACCCCACGATCAGAAACAATGTCACCAGGAATTCCGTGAAGCCTAACAATTTCTTTAATGAACACCCTGGCCGTCTCTGTTGCTGATTGAGTCCCCTTCATGGGGATAAAATGTGCCATCTTAGAAAGACGATCAACCACCACAAAGATTGACGAAAATCCTTCAGAAGGAGGAAGCTAAACAATGAAATCCATTGCGACCTTATCCCATGGTCTTTCAGGAATGGGCAGCGGTCCTAGTAACCCCCAAACCTTGTTTTTATTATTTTTATTCTTGAGGCAGGTTAAACAAGAACTAACGTAATCCCTGCAATCCTTTGCTAGATTGGGCCACCAGAAATGTCTTTGAACTAAGTCCATAGTCTTGTGTCCCCCGAAATGACCCGCCAAAGGATAGTCATGGCAGGTCTGTAGGATGGTCCTGTGGTACAAATATTTTATTTCCCTGCCAGTAAAGCCCATCTCTTTCTTGCAGGTTCCTGCCTGGAGGTAAGGAAGTTCTCAGGGATGCCTAACGGATCTGCGATACAAAATCAGATTGGGTTAACAGAAAATTTCCAGCTTGCAGGATAGTATCTGGAGCTGATGAAACTTCAGTCTCTGTGAACATGCGGGATAACGCATCGGGATTGACATTTTTGGACCCTGGCCGGTAAGTGATATGGAAGTTAAAGCGTGAAAAAAAAAGAGCCCATCTCGCTTGTCTGGGTCTGAGGCGTTTGGCAGTTCTGAGATATTCTAAATTTTTATGATCCGTGAAGATCAATATTGGGTGTGCTGCTCCCTCCAAGGAGGTACCGCCACTCCTCCAAGGCTGATTTTATTGCCAACAGTTCTCGGTCCCCCACATCGTAATTCCTCTCCGATAACCCTAGTTTTTTGGAGAAGAAAGCCAGGGGATGCATTAAAGACTTAGGTTTGTGACGCTGGGACAGGATGGCCCCTACAGCACTCTCAGAATCATCCACTTCCAGGATGTACGGCAAAGCAGGATCAGGATGCTTTAATACTGGAGTGGAGGTAAATAGTCCTTTTAGCTTGTCAAAAGCAGCTTGAGCTGCCTCAGTCCATTGGAAACGGTTTTGTTTCTTTGTGAGTTGGGTAATAGGTGCTATGATACCAGAAAAATTTTTGATAAATTTTCTGTAGAAATTGGAAAACCCGATAAAACGTTGTACCCCTTTCCTATCGGTTGGAGGTGGCCCGGATATTATAGCCGAGACTTTCTGAGGGTCCATTGCCACACCCCCAGTTGATATTACCAAGCCGAGAAAATGAATGGTCTGACGTTCAAATTCACATTTCTCGGCTTTAGCGTACAATCCGTTCTGTCTCAGTCTGTGGAGAACTTGCTTCACATGGCTACGGTGTAATTCTAGAGAAATTGAAAATATCAGAATGTCATCCAGATAAACAATCATGAATAAGTCTAGGAAGTCCCTGAAGATGTTATTAACAAAATGCTGAAAAGTGGCTGGTGCGTTACAAAGTCCGAATGGCATAACAAGATATTCGAAGTGACCAAAACGTGTCCGAAAAGCCGTCTTCCATTTCATCCCCCTCACGGATTCTGATTAAGTTGTACGCACCTCGTAAGTCTAGTTTTGTAAATATTTTTGCAGAACAGAGTCTCTGAAAAAGCTCTGGGATCAGAGGAAGAGGATAGCGATTTTTGACTGTTACTCTATTCAATTCCCTGTAGTCTACGCATGGGCGAATGGAATAATCTTTTTTTCTCGACGAAAAATATTCCTGCGCCAGCTGGAGAAGAGGAGTGTCGGATGAACCCTTTCCTAAGATTCTCGTTGATGTATTCTTTAAGGACCAGGAGCTCAGGCTCTGAAAGAGGGAAGATCCTTCCAAAAGGGATTTCTGCCCCAGGCAACAGATCAATTGGGCAATCATAAACCCGGTGAGGGGGAAGGGTATCTGCCTTCTGTTTGTCGAACATGTCCAGGAAGTCATGGTATACAGATGGGACGAGTTTCCGGGTTTCAGATACGGATTTCAAGCAGCCGATGACTGGAACTACATGGTGGGAGGACTTGAGACAGTTCTGGAGGCGGTAGGAGGACTGGAAAAATCACCTGGCCGGTAACCCAATTAATTTGAGAGTTATGGGCTTCCAGCCAGGGCATTCCCAGAATGATCGGGAATAATGGGGAGGAGATGACATCAAGGCATAACAGTTCTTGGTGATCTGGCAAAATGTCCGCGGACAAAGGTTGAGTTTTATGGGTAATAGGTCCTGATTTGATGCCTGACCCATCAGCTAGCTGTATGGAGAGTCGCTGTTTGGGTTGCAGAGGAATGTTGTGCTGCTGGACGAAGGCATGGTCGATGAAGCAGCTGCAGGCGCCTGAGTCAATTATAGCCTGGACCCGGAGTGCCCCTTCTGGAAGCTGTAGTGAGACAGGAACAGCAATGTGAGCAGATCTGGTCAAAGTCAATACACAAGGATCGTAAGGAGGGGAGTCACACTTACGGGTCTTGTTGGGGCACATGCTTGCATAGTGGCCAGCTCCCCCACAATACAGACAGAGGTTATTCTGACGACGACGCTGCTTCTCCTCTGGTGACAGCGGTGAGCGAAGCAGGCCTATCTGCAGTGGCTCTGGGGCTTCAGTAGTGGCGGTAGGTAGTGAGGAAGCAGGAACAGATGGACTGCTAGGTACTTTGGGCAGCATCCACATGGGACGAAATTGGCTGGGCCTCTCAGATCTTCGTTCCCTTAAGCGACGATCGATCTGGATGGATAATTGGAGCAAATCTTCCAAAGCACTGGGGACCCCAACTTGAGCCAGCTCATCCTTAAGCACTTCAGAGAGTCCTAGACAGAACTGGTAGCGGAGAGCGGCATCATTCCATTGTGTATCAGAACTCCACCGCTTAAAGTCAGTTACATAGTCCTCTACTGGCCTGCGCCCCTGCTGGAGGGCGTGGAGGCTGGCTTCTGCCATTGTGGTACGCTGGGGGTCATCATACAACTTGGCCATTTCATCCAGGATAGAGTCCATGGAATTCAAAAGAGGGCTGGCTTGTTCCATCAAGCGGTGAGCCCATGTTTGGGGTTCACCCTGGAGTAGTGAGACGATGAACCCCACTTTAGTGCTTTCCAAAGAGAAGGTGCGTGGTTGTAGCAATAAGTATAACTGGCACGCATTCTTGAAGGCACGGAACTTGCTGCGATCTCCCGAGAATCTCTCAGGAGTAGGGACCCGAGGTTCTAGAGGTGGCACCACTACTGTGGGGACCGATGCTGATGTTGCAGGGCATCCTCCAGATGCCTTCTCGCAAACTGCTAACAGGACTTTTTATGGCTTTCAACAATGGCTTTCTTCTTGCCACTCTATCATAAAGGCCAGATTTGTGGAGTGCACGACTATTAGGGTTCCTGTGGACAGATTCTCCTACCTGAGCTGTGGATCTCTGCAGCTCTTCTAGAGTTACCATGGGCCTCTTGTCTGCTTCTCTGATTAATGCTCTCCTTGCCCTGCTTGTCAGTTTAGATGGACAGCTATGTCGTGGTAGGTTCGCATTGTGCCATACTCTTTCCATTTTCGGATGATGGATTGAACAGTGTTCTGTGAGATGTTCAAAGCTTGGGGTATTTTTTTTTATAACCCAACTCTGCTTTCACCACTTCCCGCCCGGTCAACAGCATATTGATGTCCGGGAACTGGTTGCGTTATCCTGACTGGGCGTCATATGACGTCCAGCAGGATAACACGCCGGCGTGCGCCCGCGGGGGCGCGCAGCACAGCGATCGGGCACGGCGTGTGTCCCTAGGACACAACGCTTCACTGATCACGGTAAACAGCCAATCAATTTGGCTGTTTACCACGTGATTGGCTGTGTCCGATCACAGCTGGTCACAAATGTAAACATTGAGGAGCCGTTACCATCTGATCCCTGCTCTCTCCTCACACACCAATCGTGTGAGGAGAGAGCAGGGATCAGTGAGTGAAATCAGTGTCTGTCTGAAATATTTTATTGTACTGTGCACAACACGCCCCCCCCAATAAAGAGGACCTGTCACACAGCCCATCTGTCAATCAGCCCATCTGTCACAGGCCCACCGCCATCGGTACCGCCACACAGGCTACCATTACCGCCATCGGTACCACCACCAGTACCGCCACTAGTACCGTTATCAGGCCCACCATCTATACTGCCACACAGGCCGCTACCAGTATCGCCACTAGTGCCGCCATCGGTACCACCACCACCACCACCCATACCGCCGTCAGTACCGCCATCGGAACCACCACCACCCATAACGTCACCTGTACCGCCATCGGTACCACCATCACCCGCACTGCCATTGGTACCACCACCACCACCCATACCGCAATCTGTACCACCACACAGGCCCGCCACTAATACCTCAAATCGGTACCACTACCACCAGCAGTACCATTACACAGGCCTGCCAATAAGCATTGCTATAATGTCCCAAAGGGTTTACACACCTGAGGAGGCATATGAGATTCTTGCCATGTCGGATGATGAGAACAGCGGGGAGCTCCCATCATCCGATTCTGGTTCGGAATACGAGCCAGTGGAGGATAGCGGATCAGAGTCCGAGGAGGAAACCGTCCCTCCCAAAAGAAAGAAATCAGGACCAAGATCAGATCTGCCCACCACCAGCAGCGCCAGACCCCAGGAAGAGGAGCCCAGTACAAGTACTGGAATTACACACTTAACCCAAAGAACCCAGCCCTACCTTCCCGATGCCCTGGCAAACCCCGTTATGGTTGCCTGCCAACTCAGGATCCGCCATCATCCCCCCTTTCACCGCACAGCCAGGTGTGCAGCCCGACACTACAAATTTTTCTCAATTCGATTATTTTTCTTTATTTTTCCCACAAGATTTTCTGCAGAATATGGTGGATCAAACTAATTTGTATGCATCCCAATTTATTGCTGCCAACCCCAATTCTTCCTACGCCCGCATTTAAATTGTTTTTGGGCCTTGCATATTAGTCCACCAACCCCATCCAACACATGCCCATATATTCCGCTGTCATGTCCAGGACAAGATACAACATGATTATGCGTTTTCTCCACTTCAATGACAATTCACAGTGCCCTCCCCGAGATCATCCCAACCACGACAAAATGTACAAGATACACCCCCTAATCAATTCCTTTTCCAAGCGATTTAGAGATGTTTTTATCCCAGACCAAAATATTTGTATGGACGAGTCCCTCATACATTTCACTGGCCGACTGCACTTCAAGTAGTATATACCAAACAAGAGAGCCAGGTATGGGCTGAAATTAAAAAAAATTATGTGATCAAGCCACTGGATACGTCTTCACATTCCGGATCTACGAAGGCAAAGACTCCCAGCTCCAGCCCCGTGACTGCCCCACATATATTGGAACCAATGGGAAAATTGTCTGGGAGCTGGTATACCCCCTGTTTGAAAAAGGATACCATTTATATGTCGACAACTATTATACCAGACTGCCCCTTTTTCGTCATCTTTACAGTAAAAAAACCCCGGCCTGTGGTACCTTAAAAAAAAAAAAAACCGTAAGGGATTCCCACAAAATCGGTTGACAAAAAAAATTGCAAAACGGAGAATCGGCATTCATGAGGAACAAGGAGGTGTTGGCCATGATGTGGAGGAACAAGAAAGATGTCCACATCCTCTCTACCATCCACAATGACACCGTGGTAGTGATCCAAAGAAAACGCGGCCCCATTGAAAAAGCCCGAATGTGTCCCCCACTACAATATGGGGGGGTGGGTGGATTTAAACGATCAGATGCTACAGCCCTATTAACCAGAAAGTCCCGTTATTGGTACAAGAAAGTTGCGTTTCACCTGTTTCACATGGCCCTTTTTAATTCGTTAGTCTGCTACCAAAAAGCAACTCAAAACCAACAAATCACCTACCTCAAGTATATTGAAGATATTGTCACTGCCCTCATTTACCAACAAGGTCCCGCCCCAGGAAGCATTCGCTCTGATAGTGTGAGTCGACTTCACGAGCAACACTTTCCCTATAGCATTCCCCCCACAGACTCTGGAAGAAGATGCCAAAAGAAATGCCATGTATGCAGCAGAGGAGGAGTAAGAAGAGATTCCAGCTATTATTGTCCCCAGTGTCCCTCCCAACCTGGCCTGTGCATCGGAGATTGCTTCAAAAATTATCATACATCCATCCAATATTAGTTTCCTTTATTATTACCAGATTGCCATTTCCCCATTTGCCTGCTACCATGTTAATTAACTGACCCTGGCCTGTTTACCGATGATGCCTCTGCCTGCCGATTTAAACAACGTTTCTGACTTCCACGTGCACCGACCTTGGCCTGTTAATCGACCATGTTTTTGCCTGCCACTTGGACTGATCTTTTGGCCATCTACTTTAGTACACAGGGGTCTCACATATGTGAGGGGCTTCAGAATAGCGTTCTGAGTAGACAAAAACAGTTTTTCATTTTCTGTGCTCCCAGAACAGGGTCTGGTTGCCCGGAGGCTTCAAAGCGATTTGGGTGGGAGAAGCCTCTACCCCTGTCCCCCTGGCCCTAAGTTTGATGGTCCTTCCTGCTGCCTGGACCAATACTTTGGCTGTGCTGACCATATTGCTGCCTGTATTGACCCATGACATTATGGACCATGTTTCTTCCTGCTGTTTGGACCAATATTTTGGCTGTGTTGACCATATATCTGCCTGCTGCCTCTACTGACTTTGGACAGTATTTCTGCCAGGACACCTCTGCCCGCTACCTGGACCTGTGCTTTGGCTGTGCTGACAGTATCTCTGCCTGTACGAACTATGGACAGTATTAGGGTTGTCCCGATACCACTTTTTTAGGACCGAGTACAAGTACCGATACTTTTTTCCAAGTACTCGCCGATACCGATTACCGATACCTTTTTTTTAAATGTCACGTGACAGAGTTTTTTTTTGTTTGTTTTTTTTTTTTAAGTGTTTTCTTTTTTTTTGGGGGGGGGGGGGTGAACGGTGTATGTGTGTGTGTGTGTTTTTTTTGTTTTTTTTTACAATTTTTATTTTTTACAATAATTTTTTTTTATTCTTTATATGTTTTTTTTTTTTTTAATCAGCCCTGTTGGGGGGCTTTGGTGAGATATCAGGGGTCTTAACAGACCTATGATATCATCCCCTTGAGACAGAGAAAGAGACAGAGGATAGAGATTCCCCAGTCCCTTTCTCTGCAGTCTCAGCTGCACTGAGAATGAATGGAGAGAAGACAGCGGCTCCTCTCCATTCATAAATTGACACATCGTAATCACAGGAGATCAGTTATGTTAATCAGTTATGTTAATGGACAGAGTCAGCTGACTCTGTCCATTCACACAGCGGAGAGAAACAGCATAACGGAGGGGACAGAGAAGGAGAGGGGAACGGAGGGGACAGCGGAGAGACACAGGGAAGGAAAGAGGAACGGAGGGGACAGCGGAGAGACACAGGGAAGGAGAGAGGAACGGAGGGGACAGCGGAGAGACACAGGGAAGGAGAGAGGAACGGAGGGGGACAGCGGAGAGACACAGCAGAATGGAGGGGACAGAAAAGGAGAGAGGAACGGAGGGGGACAGCGGAGAGACAAAGCAGAACGGAGGGGACAGCGGAGGGGGACAGAAAAGGAGAGAGGAATGGAGGGGGACAGCGGAGAGACACAGGGAAGGAGAGAGGGACAGCGGAGGGGGACAGAGGAACAGAGGGGGCATGGAGGAGGATGCAGTAACAGTCAGCGGTGAGCGTTCACCGCTGTATGTCACTAAAGCTGCTGAAAGCCGCTGGGGGAGAATCTTGTAACTCCCCCTCGCGCCGATCACAGCTGTCTTCCAGGTATCGGGGGAAGCATCGGGAGCATTTGCCCGAGTACAAGTACTTGGGCAAATGCTCGGTATCGGTGCCAACCCTAGACAGTATTCCTGCCTGCTGCCTGGATGATTGCTTTTGCTGCCGCTGACCTCATTCTTGCCTGCTGGCTGGACCGATGCTCTCCTCTGTGGACCACTGCACTTCTAAAACCACAGGTAATCTTTTTTTATTTGGTATGTACCTGCTATGTGTTAGAAATATGAAGGGCCTTCAAAAATGTGATCGGTAGTCAGAAAATGATATGGGTAATTAATGCTGCTAGAATGCCTGGAGGTGCTACTTGGATTTTGGGCCTCTGTATGTGGCCAGGCTGTGTAAAAGTCTCAAACATGTGGTATCGCCATACTCAGGAGGAGTAGCAGAATGTATTTTGGGGTGTCATTTTTGCTATGTACATGCTATGCGTTATAAATATCTTATAGAGGGACAACTTCGTGTAAAAAAAAAAAATGCATTTTCATTTTTTTTTCCCACATTTTCCAAAAACTTCTGGAAAAAAAAAAAATGAACTGTTCAAAAGACTCATTATGCCCCATAGATTATACGTTGGGGTGTTTTCTTTCCAAAACGGGGTCATTTTGTGGACAATTCCATTGTCCTGGTGCTCCAGGGCCTTCAAAAATGTAATAGGTGGTTGAGAAATGAGATGCGCAATTTATGCTTGTAGAACGCCTGAAAGTGCTACTTCAATGTTGGGCCTTTGTATGTGGCCAGGCTGTGTAAAAGTCTCACACGTGGTATCGCTATAGGAGGAGTAGCAGAATGTATTTTGGGGTGTAGTTGCAATTATGCATATGCTGTGTGAGAGAAATAACCTGTTAATATGACCAGTTTGTGTAAAAAAAAAAAAAAATCTTAATTTTCCCAAGAATTGTGGGAAAAAAAATTACAACTTCAAAACTCATCATGCCTCTTAGTAAATACATTGGACTGTCTACTTTCCAAAAAGGGGTCATTTGGGGAGCATTTGTACTTTCCTGGCTTGTTAGTGTCTCAAGAAATGAGATGAGGCCTTCAGGTGAGATAGTACATCAGGCGTGATCAGATGTGATGTATTTTCAGTGATTGGCACCATAGTTTGTAGACTATTTATGAAGAAAAATGACTTATTTGCAAAATTTTACAATAGAAACTAAAAAAAGTGTTATTTTCAGAATTTTCGCTGTTTTTTCGCTTATATCGCAAAAAAATAAAAAAACCCAGTGGTGATTAAATACCACCAAAAGAAAGCTCTATTTGTGAGAAGAAAATGATAAACATTTTGTTTGGATACAGTGTAGCATGACTGAGTAATTGTCATTCAAATTGTGAGAGCGCTGAAAGCTGAAAATTGGTCTGGGCGGGAAGGTGCATAAGTGCCTGGTATTGAAGTGGTTAAACTTCTCCACAACTTTATCCCTGACCTGTCTGGTGTGTTCCTTGGCTTTTATGATGCTGTTTGTTCACTAAGGTACTCTAACAAACCTCCGAGGGCTTCACAGAACAGTTGTATTTTTACTGGGACTAAATTACACACATGTAGACTCTATTTACTAATTAGGTGACTTCTAAAGGCAATTGGTTCCACTAAATTTTAATTAGGGGTATCAGAGTAAAGGGGGATGAATACAAATGCACGCCACACTTTTCAGATATTTGTAAATCATTTATCATTTTCCTTCAACTTCACAATTATGTGCCACTTTGTGTTGGTCTATCACATAAAATCTCAATAAAATACATTTACGTTTTTGGTTGTAACATGACAAAATGGGGAACATTAAGGGGTATGAATACTTTTTCAAAGCACTGTAGATCGCTTTTCTACAGTGCACTCATGTCATCACCAGAGATTACTATCTGCCAGTAAAAGGGAGCCCCTGCATGAGCATAGCTAACTGTCTCTCTAAAACCACGTTATGAGGGGATGGGCAGGGTTGAGGTAAACCAATGTAAGAGCACATTAAAAACACATAAGCAGACGTTACCTTCAATGAAAAACGATCAGTATATCTAGATCTAGACACAGCTGAAATCCATTCTAAATGTTGACTATTCTGTTAGTTGAGACTATCCCCGCCACGCCTTATCCAACTGACAAGCAAAGAAACAGAGCAATGGGCCAAGCTTGACTTTTGCAAACAAAGTTGAGATTTACATGTAACTTTAGCTGTCTATTTGTCAGATATCTCTGATTTTTACTGGAACTTTTGCTATGCAGTATTTGTAACATTTTTTGTAATGGAAAAGCAGCATAATGCCCCGTACACACGGTCGGATTTTCCAATGGACATTGTCCGATCGGAGCGTGTTGTCGGAAATTCCGACCGTGTGTGGGCTCCATCGGACATTTTCCATCGGATTTTCCGACATACAAAGTTGGACAGCAGGAGATAAAATTTTCCGACAACAAAATCCGATTGCGTCAATTCCGACCGTGTGTGGCCTGTTCCGACGCACAAAGTGCCACGCATGCTCAGAAGAAATTCCGACACGGGACAGCTCGTTCTGGTAAACTTAGCGTTCGCAATGGATACAGCACTTTCGTCACGCTGCAATGTTCAAAATGGTTTAATACAGCGCACTCTCTTCTTCTTTATAATGTGACAAGAATTAAGTCGTTTTGATGCTCATATTCACACACACTTCTCACAAACTTCTTTCGTTACTATTTATCGGGATTCCCTCAATATATTTTGATTTCTCACATCTGACAACATAATTTTATTTTTTTTTTGTTACTTTAATGTAGAATCTTTTTTTGTGTTTCTCTTTTTTAATTTTTTTTTTGGTGATTTTGATTTGTACTCCCGAAAATGTTTGTGTGTTTTTTGTGACAAGTTCCCACAACACCATTGATATGTTGTTCTATTTAATCTGTAGGAGATTGTTTGGTGTTGTTGTCCCTTGTTAATTTCACATTGTACTTTAGAAATGTACCTGAATCGTCACCAACAAACTGTCCTTTTTGGATGAAAACACACACAGGAGAGTAGAATTTACCTAAAAAATTTTATTAAGGGCTCACAACTATAAACAAAGAGGGAGGCAACGCTAGAGAAACTGCAAAAGTGGGCGAAGCCTTGGACCCCCAGGGCAGCCATCAATTATTTAAAAGCAAAATTGGTGGCCTGAGGAGTCCTCATCTAAGGGAGGGCAGTGTGGTCCAGAAGTCCCAGAGATCCGGAAAGCAGCAGATGACATCTGTGTCCCCAGGCTATGGTCATACAAGAGACTGCAGCTTTTGTCAGACCAGACTGAACCCAGGGCAATCACTCTTTGGTCTTCCTTCCACGCCTCCTTCCAGCCTTTGGCTGTGGTGGTGGAGTTGTGGCAGCAGGAGGAGGAGGAGGATCGTCGATCTCAACGACATCCGTCTTGTGTGTCAGTTCCCCACTCTCCCCCTTACGTAGGGCTTTATAAATCAGGTCCTCAGAGATCTTGCGTTGGCCCTCCTGCATGCCCAGCAATTTGGTGGCAGCCATGCAGGCAAAGGCCTCTTCAGGACTGGGGAAGGCTCTGAGTGACGCCGAAGCCTCCTGGATCAGCCTGTATGCTGAATCCTGCACAGGACTGGGAGTGGCCTTCCTGGACCTTTTGTATGGAAGGCGGAGGGGAGGAACCTGAGACTCAGTCAGGCTGCGACTTGTCCCAGGCTTCTCTTGGCTGACACTTAGCCCCGCCTCCTCCTGGCTGCCACTAATAATCCCCGCCTCCTCCTGACTGCCACATTCCACAGCCTCCTCCTGGCTGAGGTCTTCCTGTGTATGAAAAAGGGACATAGTTTTAGTTTTTTTTACATCAATCACACACAATTTTCACCTCCTGACTGCTGCAAATTCAATGTTAACAAATATAACAGACTATCCTTCTGAGCCCAGCATTTTGCATTCTTGTCCCAATTTTTGGTGCCCACTACTGTCTCTTGATATGTAAAACACTTTTTTTAATCAGCAATTAATGATCAATAATAACATCTAGTAAACATAATTTATTTATTGCCCAGAAATCTGTAGAAGAATGCTATACCTGACTCCAGCTGGGCTCCTCCACTTCTTCCTGGCTGGAAGGCCCAGGTTGGACATCGGAAGCCTCAGCTGGGGTGGAAGGAAGAGTAGAGAGGGATTCCCTGACTTCAGTGTGGTGTGACAGAAATCGCAGTCTCTCGTAGTAAAACAGCCTGGGGACATAAATGTCATCTGCTGCAGCTCCGGACCTCTGGGAATCTGTGACCTTCTTGCGCTCCCTAAGATAAGTGCTCCTCAGGCCACCAATTTTGGCTTTTAAATAAGGGATGGTTGCTGTGGGGACCACCGGCTTCACCAACTCCAGCAGTTTCTCCAGCGCTGCCTGCCTCTTCTGTTTGTGATTATAGTGGGGGTGTCTCACCTGCCACAGACAGGGCAGCTCCCTGTACTTGTCTATGAACAGGGGCAGGAAATTGTGGTCGTTGAACCCATCCATTTTCTCTGCAAGACACAACACAAGACAAACCCTAATGTCAGGCCAAACTCCCCTAATCTTGTTACAATATAGGCTTCCATTTCGAAGCAGTATAGGCCCAAGTTTAGATCCTACCTTCGTTAGCACGATCGGTGTCTCCTATGCTCCTTCCTCCGCTCACAGATCGTACGTAAGACGCGCGCGTTACGATTTATACACACTGCGCATGCGTATAACTCCGCCCGCCCCTGACATTCTTTCTATTCTATTCCCCGCCCCTTTTCGTTCGGCGCAGTGGAGGAAGAGCACATGGCGGAGAGACAGCAGGATCCTGATAATTGGAGCAACGAGGAGGAGGAGGAGGAGGAGGAGGAGGAGGAGGAGGAAAGGCCGGAGCCTGAAACGTCCCAATCCAGAAGGAGATTAAAGGACTCAAATATGTCCTTTGGGGAGATGTTGGAAATGGTGGACATCCTGAAGAAGGCCGACTATGATGGAAAGTATGGGCCTTACCCCAACCACAATGTCCGAAAGGCCAAGATCATGGTGAAAGTGGTCAGGAGTCTGCAGCGGAAATTCGGGGTACGACGATCGAAAGATCAGCTCAGGAAGCGGTGGTCGGACCTGAAATTACGAGAACATGAGCAGTACAGAAAGATCCGGAGAGTGCTGCAAAAAAGTAAGTAGTTGTGCTGTGTTCCTATTGTTCTTGTGTTTATTACGTTCGTGCTGCTCCATGTGCTTTTAGGAACTGTTGTACAGTTTAAAATGGCAACTTTCATGTTCATGGGCACATTATTCGTTCGGATCACACATTTTTATTTCGGACTATAAAATACCATTGTTTAGGCCATATGCATTTGGCCACCATTTTGAGGCCCTATACTTGTCTTCAAAGAATTGGGTTGTGTAGATGGCTTGGTTACTAGAATGAAATGCAAACTAGATTCTGTGTAAGGAGAGGACACTCAGCAGCTGTTTTCACATCTGGACACTGGAGCACTAGTGTGGGACCCCAGAACACACTTTTTATTAGGGGGGCCACACAGGTGCTCCAGTGTATACTATAGGGGGGGCTACATCTGTGAAGCTTGTACCAAACAGGTAAAGTATTGCAGCTTGAAAAAGGACACTAAAAAAGCTACATCTTGGAACTCTGCTAAAATAGACAATTGTACCCCACTTCCAAGCAATGTTTCATCTTTCTAGTTCTGCCATCAAATATCTGTGTGCTAATTATACCATTTCTGTTTTACATAGGGGAGAAAAGACTCGGAGGACACCCCTCATCCGAGGAGACCAGAGACCCCCCCCCCCTCTGGAAGAAGGGGAAATCCACCCAACACAAGATGAGCAGGAGGAAGAAGATGTGGTGGAAGTAGTCACCACAACAGGTGAGTGTCTGCGACCCCAGGCTCCGATAAGAGATGGATGGCGGCATTTTTTTTCGACCTAATTTATTTTGGGTTTCCTCTCTTTTTAGGTGATCGTGAGGTTGTGGATGAAGATCCTTTCACATCAGAAAGTGCCCAGATCGTGATCGGGGAGATCATGGGGTGTAATTTACAATTGGAAAACATCAAGCAAAACATCAATGATGTTATTCCAAAATATAAAAACATCATTGATGTTTTGGGGCGAGTTTAAAACCCCCTCCAAATCACTTTCTTCTTTTGTCTGCTACAATGTGCGAAATGTTTTTGTGATTTTTCCCAAAGCCAAATTTGGAGGATGCACACAATGTGTCAACATGTGCTATCTGCCATCACGGGAGATCAATGGACGTGTTTTGGGGGTGCAACCCCTTCCTCAATTATAAAGTCGCGTTGAGGAAGGGCTTTCTCCCCCAAAACACATCCCTTGATCCCCCGTGATGGCAGGTCGCACATGTTGACATTGTGAAATTTGTGTGCATCTTCCAAATTTGGCTTTTCCAGGGGTGATTTCCCCCCCATCTGAACGCAATATCAAACACAGTTCCTAAATACTCATGTCTGATATTGCCTTCAAGTTCTACCAAATGTGAACTTTGTAAGATCAAGATTTGTGTCTTTCTTGTGGGTTTTACACAGGCCTGTTTTCTATAAAATGCACATTTTGATTTTGGATAATGACACCACAAAAATTGTTATACAACAAACATGTTGGTTTGTCAGAAAAACCTTTGGTAAATGCACATGTGATTGTGCAGGTATTAAAAAGATTGCTTATCAAGAATGTGTGGATTATCGTCTCAACACTACAACAATTTTGGGGTGATGTAATTGTTGTTTTATGAGAAAATGGGGGTAATTTCCTAAGGGCAAATCCACTTTGCACTACAAGTGCAGTTTCAGTGCAGTTGCAAGTGCACTTGTAGTGAAAAGTGTCTTTGCATTTAGTAAATAACAGCCAACAGTGCTTTGTATAAGGTTACACAATCACGACATTTTCTGCACTCCACACATTTCTGTCAGGGTCAGCTCAAACAAACACAAGCAGTAAATGTCCACAAAGAAGAGCCTGGGGGGAGATGCCTGTCGAGAACTTGAGGTCCTGCAGGCTTCTCCCTGTGGCCAAATACCGCAGGGTAGCGACCAACCTCTGCTCCGGAGTGATGGCTTGCCTCATGCAGGTTTCCTGCCTGCTGATATAGGGGGTCAGTGAAGCCAACAAACGGTGAAATACGGGGTCCGTCATCCTGAGAAAGTTCCTGAAATCATCAGGATTATTCTCACGGATCTCACGGAGCAAAGGCATATGAGAGAACCGGTCACGCTGAAGCAACCAATTCTTGGTCCATGAACTCCTCCCCACCCTGTTCATGAACTGGACTTGTGTCAAGGTCAGGACCCCAACACCAAGCCCCTCGCACAGCACGAACTCTACGAGGAGTACGCATACGAAACATGGCTAGAAAACGGTTGGCTGCTTAGAACGAAGTAACAGAACGCACTGAAGAACAGCAAGGCCTGTGAAGAGCGACCTGAAAAACAGCAACGAGCGGGCAAGATCGCACAGAAAACTCTGATACGAACTGACTGCACGCATTGGAGAGCAGATACAAACCCACAAGCACAAACTGAACGGCAGAAAACGATCTGAAAGCCACGAGTCTGAAAAAGCGAGAATCATCTCTCACCAAACTTTTACTAACACGAGATTAGCAAAAGGAGCCCAAAGGGTGGCCCGCTTGGTTCTGAACCGGCCTTTTCTAGTCTCGTCGTACGTGGTGTACGTCACTGCGTTGTTGGCGATCGGAAATTCCGACAACTTTGTGCGACCGTGTGTAGGCAAAACAAGTTTGAGCCAACATCCGTCGGAAAAAATCCTAGGATTTTGTTGTCGGAAGTCCGACCGTGTGTACGGGGCATAAGTATAACACGTTTTAAAGTGGGCCCCAATTATTTTCTTATCTTTTGAAATATTTTGTACATATTTTGTAGAATTTGAGACAGTTTTCTCTGTATATGCTCAATTTTTAATTGGCCAGGTTTATGACAGAATAAAGAGCTTGCATAGAATGTACAGTAAGGGCCAATTCACACCACATGCAGTCCAGTGTGTTTTTTTCTGCATCAAAAACACATAGAAAGTAGGTTATATGGTTTTCAATGGCATAGTTCACACCAGTGCTTGCAGTTCCAGTTAAAAAAAAAAAATTGAAAATGCTGCATTGGACTGTACTGGAATGCTGTAAGAAGCATAAAAAAACTCACGGGAACGCACCTAAAACGCACCGGAACACCCATGTTCTTATTTAAGGTTAAGGGAAAAAAAGGGGGGGGGAATGCACTGGTCTGCATCAAAAACGCACCAAAAACACACTGGAACGCATCAAAAACGCGCATGCAAAAAAGGACAAGTGTGTTGCAGTGCGTTTTTGGTGCATTTAGGTGTGTTCTGGTGCATTTTTGATAAGTTTTACAGCGTTCCAGTACAGTAAAAAATGCAGCATGTTCTACTTTTTTTTCTGGAACTGGAATGCACTGGAACTGCAAGCATTGGTGTGGACTATGCCATTCAAAACCATATAACCTACTTTCCATGCGTTTTTGATGCAGAAAAAAAAACGCACTGGACTGCATGTGGTGTGAACTGGCCCTAAGATATATAAAAACAAAAAGCTGTTCAAATTGCTTTATATAATAAATTACTACTTTACTCCTTTTCCTTAAAGTGTTACTAAACCCACAACAGTAAAATCAGTCTGTATATGCAGTAAAACAGGCTTATTATACTCAATGTGGAACCTAAGGGGTTAATCCTGCACATTGTGTAAAAGGCTGTTTGATCCTTTCTCTGATCCTCCCCTTCTTCCACAGTCCCCAAACCATCTCCTGATAGAACAGAGACTTGGGGCAAGCTGCACATGCTCAGTATGGTGTGTATTTTTAATTTTTTCTTTGGCCCTGTGCTGATCACATACACTCTCCTATCGGCATTGTCCAGACGGAAGGTCCTGCAGCCTCATAGGACAACCAGGGGAGAATAAAAACTCCTCCTACAAGCTTTAACCAGTGCTCTGCTGAACACTGATAAAAGTCGCAAGACTGCTATATACTGCTAATGAAAAAAGGAATTTAGCAGTTTATAATTTACTAAAACTATTGCATTTCCATTTTTTGTTACATAATAGGTAAGGTTGAATAATGACAATAGTCCATACAGTACAACCTGTGTAGTTGTGCGTGTGTCAGTGTCGATAATCATTTCCCATATCCCTATATATTGTGTTCTTTAAGATGCATGTCCAAGAGTCTTTTAAAAATATCAATACTCCCTGCTGACACCACCAATTGTGGAAGAGAGTTCCACATTCTTACCGCCCTGACAGTGAAAAATCCCCTACGTAGCTTAACCACTTCACCCCTTGAAGACTTGGCTGCTCAATGACCAGAGCACCTTTTACAATTTGGCACTGCGCTGATTTAACTGGTAATTGCGTGGTCATGCAATGCTGTACCCAAACAAAATGTGTGTTTTTTTGCCACAAATAGAACTTTTTTTGATGGTATTTGATTGCCTCTGTGATTTTTATTTTTTGCAATATAAACGGAAAAAGACCGAAAATGTTGGGGGAAAAAAAAAAAAAAAAAAAAAAGATATTTTCTACTTTTTGTTATAAAAAAAAAAAATCCAATGAACTCAATTGTAGTCATACATTTTAGGCCAAAATGAATTCAGCCACGTCTTTGATAAAAAAAAAAATTCAATAAGCGTATATTTATTGGTTTGCGCAAAAGTTATAGGGTCTACAAACTAGGGTACATTTTCTGGAATTTACGCAGCTTTTAGTTTATGACTGCCTATCTCATTTCTTGAGGTCCTAATTGGCAGGGCAGTACAAGGAAATCGCTAAGAGGCATGTTGAGCCCATTGAATATTTTATTTTTTTGACACAAGTGATTGAAAAATGACAAAAAAAAAAAAAAAAACACAACAACAAAATTACACAAAGTTGTCACTAAATGATATATTGCTCACACATGCCATGGTTATATGTGAGAGTTGACAATGGAACTCCATTCCCTCCATTAGGAGCTGGCTAAGCTACTTGACATCGAATTCAGGCTAAGCTGCGCCATGTTTCCCATAAATTCTACGTATTTGGGAATAAGTGCGGGAGATTACTTGCGAGGGCTCTCAGCCGCCAGCGCGTCTCGGGACACATCCATAAGCTTCACACCACAGCGGGCTCTTCAGTGGAACACCCATCAAAGATAGCGGACACTTTTAGGCACCATTATGCCCAGCTTTACTACCTTCCCGATACTCTACCTGGCTCCACGGAGGCCCAGAAAGAACGTATACTCCAAGTATCCTACTTTGAGGCGGCACAATCCCCACAGCTCACCACCCCAATTAGTGACAAACTAGACACCTCTATTTCTCCGGCAGAAGTGGCGGCAGTTATCAAAGACCTCCCGAAAGGGAAGAGTCTGGAACCCGATGGCTTTACAAATGCCTACTATAGTAAGTTTCAATCGCTCCTTTCTAGCCCCATCTGTGCCTATTTCAATGCTTTAGCCTCAGACACTGTAGTGCCCAAAGAGGCATTGTTGGCCCATATCATGGTCATCCCTAAAGAAGGGAAGGACCATATTATTCCTGGTAATTATAGATGGATTTAGCTTCTGAACACTGACAATACATTACTGACAGTCTGACATTAAAATCCTAGCGAAGATTTTAGCCAATCGTAATAAGCCTATTCTTCCAATGATCGTCCATCCTGACCAAACAGGAAGCAAGGGACAGTTCTAATCGAGAGATCCTGCTAATTCATTGGGCTGGGCTGCAGGCTGATCACCCTCCCCGTCTTCTGCTTTCCACAGATGCTGAAAAGACGTTTGACAGGGTGGATTGGGTTTACCTCCAGACAGTTTTGGCCAGATTGGGCTTAGGTCCCAATATGCTTTCATGGATATCCTCAGGCTATAGTCCCCCAGAAGCTATGGTAAAGGTAAATGGGGTCTTATCAGACTCCTTCCCCATTCACAATGGGACGTGGCAGGGGTGCCCTCTGTCCCCCCCCCCATCTTTGCCATTACCCTGGAACCACTGCTTAACAAAATACTTGTAAGGCCGCCAATAAGGGCTCTACAATGGGACCAACGGAGCATAAGACATCGTCCACATAGGCAGATAGTTTATTTCATGTCTCAGACCCTCTGATTTCCCTCCCCAATATCATGCTTGAACCGAAGGGCTTTAATTTGCTCTCAAACTTTAAGATAAACTATAACAAGTCAGAGATACTGCCTACCTGGTGCCAAGCCTCTTTAAAGTATTTGGGTGTCTATCTCCCAGCCCTTTGCTCCCAGCTGTAAACTTGTAATTATGCCCCGCCACTTTCCACCATGCGAGCAGATTTACAAAGCTGGGACCATACCACCTTTTCCTAGATGGGCCAAGGCAGTGTCCTAAAGATGAATGTGCTGCCCAGTATTCTTTATTATTTGCAAATGGTGCCCATTTCATTGCCATGGTCTTTCTTCTCAACCCTCAACAGTTTGTTTCTGAAATACATCTGGAATGGGAAAAGTCCACGCCTAGCCCTTCACACATTGCAGCGCCCTAAACAAGGGGGAGGTATGGGTGTACCGGTTATTCGTAAATACTATGAAGCGATAGCCCTACAACGGATCTTAGATTGGTACTACAATTTGGCCACTAAATTATGGGTTCCAATTGAAAAGTTCTTAGCAGGTCATAACCTATCTCATGCCTCCTGGCTCCCCCGGGAGTGCCGAGGACTATCTGAGCTCGCCTCTCCCATGGCCACGCATGCCCTGATACTCTGGTATGCATTAACCACTTGCTTACTGGGCACTTAAACCCCCCCCTCCTGTCCAGACCAATTTTCAGCTTTCAGTGCTGTCGCACTTTGAATGACAATTGCGCGGTCATACAACACGGTACCCAAATGACATTTTTATCATTTTTTTCCCACAAATAGAGCTTTCTTTTGATGGTATTTGATCACCTCTACGGTTTTTATTTTTTGTTAAAAAAATTGAAAAAGACAGAATTTTTTTTTAAAAAATTATATTTTTTTTATATTTTGTTATCAATTTTTGCAAACAGTTAATTTTTCTCCTTCGTTGATGTACGCTGATGAGGCGGCACTGATGGGCACCGATAGGAGGCAGGGATGGGCACTGATGGGTGGCGGTTATGGGCACTGATTGATGGCAGCACTGCTAGGTGGCACTAATAGGTGGCACTTGTGGGCATTGATAGATGGCACTTGTGGGCATTGATAGGTGGCACTTGTGGGCACTGGCAGATGGCACTTGGAGGCACAGATGAGGCATCTGTGCCTCCTTCCTCTTCGGGACCGATATCCCTTTGACATAAGCCGGTGATCGGCTTTTTTTTCCTCCTCACGCTGTCAGCGTGAGGAGAAAACGAAACCGATCACCGAGATTTTGTTTACATCATGTGACCAGCTGTCATTGGCTGACAGCTGATCACATGGTAAGGGGCCGGGACCGGCCCCTTACTCGGATCTGTGATCATCCAAGTCTCCGTGACTTGGTGATCACAGCGCGCACACCGCGCGCCCTGCAGGGTGCGCGCAGTGCGCGTGCATAGGGGAGGACGTCATATGACGTCCTCCCGGAGATTGAGGTCCGCGCTGTAGCCGTCATTCGGCTATGGCCCAGACCTCAAGTGGTTAAATAAGCGGGGACAGATCCCTCCCCCCGATTTCCCCTCTTGTTCCCTGGGGGGGGGGGGCTTCCTCATCCCTCCTTTTTCAGATCTTGGACGGCTGATGGGGAGATGGCACATTTATACAGGACCAGGGACTGCTACCCCTGGCTTCTTTCCTATGGATGACTGGCGCTATAGACAGCTTCAACATTTTGTTCACAGCCAACCCCAGATTATTCGCTCCCACACCACTGCCTCTCCCTTTGAGAGGCTCTGTATGTCCACCTCCGCGATTCCACATGCCATCTCTGTGCTACATGAGATGCTGCAGTCGCTGGAGAACAGGGGAAAGCCTATCTACATAAGGGGGTGGGAGAGAGATCTGCAACAGATTATCTCTTTAATGAGACACAGTTAGACCACCTCTACCGCCTCACCCACACAAGCTCCGTGGACACGAAAATGCAAAAAAGTAGTTTTAAAATGCTTACTCAGTGGTATAGGGTTCCCTCTAAGCTTGCTAGAATTTATCCAACTGTGTCAGATGCTTGTTGGAGGAAATGTGGCCTTAGGGGCCACGTTCCTACACATTTGGTGGGAATGCCCTAAGATACAACCCTATTGGCAAGACATACGATCCCAAATCGGGGCTATTCTGGACATTGATGTCCCCCGACTCCCCGATGGAGCTACTGCTGCATGTCCCCGCCCTGCCTCTCAGCCATTATCGTAAATCAGTATTGCCTAATCTGCTTAATCCAGCTACATGGTTAATCCCAGTGTACTGGAAGAGACCACAAATTCCTGCTTGGGCAGACTGGATTCACCTAGTGAATAATATAATGGCTGCTGAGGAATGGATGGTGACGTGTTAGGATCGCCATGATAAGTTCTATGGTATACAGTCCACTTGGATGCATTACACTGGTAAGGCCACTCCAGGCCCTTAGGTGGCTCTGACTTTTGTAACCCCCATACCAGACAGGATTGGGATTACTGTAGCTCCTGACTCCTAGATGTTACTGATTGTTTTAGACTGATCCACCCTTGGCCTTTGTATTCATGTACACATTTCCAGACTTGTTATATCATGAAGTGCCATCTTGTTTCCCCCCTCCCTCCCCCTTCTTCTCCCCCTAGTCTTTAGTCCACGTTAAAGGTTTTGAGTCGCCAATGGATTTGAGAAGTGATGGGTTATCTAGGGCAATATATTCTCAATGTTCATCAGTTGCAGTATGATTATGCTGTTCTATTTGCCTCAATACCCCCTTATTCAGTCAATATGATGTGAACCGCGTCTTACCTACTTGGACCTGTTTGTTTTCATTATGTGTGTTTTGTGATCTTTGTATACTAAAAATGATGGAAACCTCAAATAAAGATTTCATAAGAAAATAAAAATGCATGAATATTTTCCAGCAATTTGGAAGAAAGTTGTCCCTGCAAGCAATACATCAAATTCTGATTATAGACTGCGGTTTGAAGCTTGAATTTTTTTTTCATAACACGAGGAGCACAAACACAACATGGCTGACTACCAATGACCTTACAGTACACACAACAAACTATTCTGCCTGGTTGAAGAGATCAGCCAATTCATAGATTTGCCTTCCAGCTACTGGAATTGAGAAAAAGGTTAACAGGTAAGACCTAAGAGATCTAAATAGCTTTGCAATTAAGAACTATAGAAAAGTTTTGATTAGGCTGGAGCACTTCTTTCACAGTTACCGACAGTCTATATGATGATTGAATACATATTAGTCTTGGCTCGTCATTTAACTTGCTAATGTAAGTTTTCTAAAGCATTAACGAGAACGTATAAAGTTTTGAAGGACTTTTACATATGCATAGAAAATCAATTTGATATAAATAATCTTAGCAATGTGTGGTAATGTCTGGCCTGGTTTCTATCTACAGTTTGTAATTATCAGTAATATTTTTCTTTTCAAAGCAAGTTGTGTAAATACCTGAATTTGGCTTAGTCCCAGCCTTCTGCAATCCTCTGTACATCAGAGCTCAGATGAAGGCCCCGTTCACACCTAAGCATACTCGAATTGAAGCAAAATGCGGGGCGCATTTGCAATGCCATTATTTCTTAATGGCACCTCAAACAAGGTGGGACTTTGCCACGATTGCCGCTTGTCAAAACGCACAAAAATCACGGCAAAGTATCAAAATTTGGTACAGGGGCTTCTTTGGTGCATTTTTGGAATGGAGGGGGGGCCCATTCAAATGAATGGTGCTGCTTCAAAAACGTAAAAAAACAAAAAAATAAAAAAACAAAAAATGTGATGCATCAGGTGTTGCTGCAGTACGCTTAGGAGTGAACGGGAGCACAAGAACCCATTCAGTTGTACTGCAGTACTAATGTGCTATCAATGAAGATGTTAGGAGGATACAGCAGAGCGACAAAAAGATGAGATTATCATTCTTCTGCTTCTCCTTTCACTATCCTGTCACATGCTGGGGGAGGAACAAGTGTAATTTAACTGCAGCATAAAAAACATTAGGCCATTCACCCTAGCAGACAGGGCTATGCAGCAGAGCTGTGTAAATTTCAGAATTGGATGGACAAATCCTGTAAAAGGAGGTAAAACAGCTCATATACAACTCGAATTCCAAAAAAGGTTGGGACGCTGTGTAAAATCTACATAAAAAACAGAATGCAATGACTTACACATCTCAAAAACTAAAAAATATTTTATTCACAATACAAAATAGAAAAAAAGTATCAAATGTTTAAACTAAGAAAATGTACAATTTTAAGAAAAAAAAAAAAAAAAAGAAGGTAATTTTGAAATTGATGGCAGCAATAAGTATCAAAAAAGCTGGGACAGGACCAGGTTTACCACAATGTAGCATCCCCTCTTCTTTAACAACACTCTGTAAATGACTAGGAACTGAGGGGACCAGTGGATGGAGTTTTGGGAGAGCAAGGTTGTCCCATTCTTGCCTGGAATAGGATTCTAACTGTTCAACAGGCTTGGATCTTCTTTGTTGTATTTTTCATTATAAGATGCACCAACTACTTTCATTTGGTGAAAGGTCTGGACTGCAGGCAGGCCAATTAAAGTGGAGCTCCACCCAAAAGGGGAATCTTCGCTTGTCTGCCTCCTCCTCCTCCCTCCGGTGCATTATTTGGGGGGGGGGGGGTACCTGGCTTTGACAGGTACCCACTCCCACTTCCAGCTCAGTTTGCCACAGTGAACTGAGCTGGAAGTTCTCCCCCCTCTTCTCCTTCCCCTGCAACCGACTCATTCACAGAGTGCAGCGTGCTTGGCGCATGCGCAGTAGGGAAACAGATGTGAAGCCGCAAAGCTTTCCCTTAGTAGAGATGGTGGCAGCAGCACCCGATAGCTGACTGAAAAATTGGCTTAAGTGCTGGATCCCTGGACAGGCAAGTGCCCTAAAAGGAAAAGTCAGCAGCTACAGTATTTGTAGCTGCGGACTTTTATTTTATTCCAAAAGGAGCCTGGAGCTCCTCTTTAAGCACTCAAGCTCTTTGAATACAAAGCCATGCTGCTGTCATAGATGCAGCTTGCAGTTTAGCATTGTTTTGCTGAAATGGAAGGCCTTCCTTGAAAAAGACATCTGGATGGCTTAACCACTTCAGCCTGGAAGAATTGGCTGCTCAATGACCAGGCCATTTTTTTGCGATACGGCATTGCATCGCTTTAACTGACAATAGCGTGGTCGCGCGATGCTGTACCCAAACAAAATTGACGTCCTTTTTTTCCCCCCACAAATAGAGCATTCTTTTGGTGGCATTTGATCATCTTTGCGGTTTATTTTTTGCGCTATAAACTTAAAAAAAAAGGAGCGACAATTTTGAACAAAACACAATGTTTGGTACTTTTTGTTATAATAAATAGCCCCAATTTTTTTTTTTTTTTAAAAGGCCAATTTTTTCCTCAGTTTAGGCCAATATGTATTTTTTTTTTTTTTTTTTCCAACAAATTTTATTGAAAATTAAGGTACAGTACACGTTATGCAAGACTTACAGTAGAGAAAAGTTTCAGCATACAATATTTGGTAGTTATTATTACATATCTTATTACAGATTATAAGAGTATATGGCCAAGTGTTGAATAGCTTCAGTAAATGGATAGTCATTGTACACTTGGTAGATATAAGAATGTATTCCCACCTGAAGATCTCAGAATGCGTGGAGAGAAATATCCGAATTCAAAAGAATTCAAAAGATGGGATAACGTTGCTATACAACATTACCTTCAGTAAATATATATCCTAAACAGTTCTGTGTTCATAGGTTACTTAAACAGGTTAGTGACACCGGGTTTGGATAGAACTTATAGGAATATAGGTATATGTAGTTTGGGGGGAGGAGGGTCTCTTTCTCTGCCACAGCTCCCCCATCTCTCTCAGAGTAGACTCGTTTTGAATTCATCTGTGGTAAGGAAATGTAACCAGCAGGCCCATGTATTATTGAATTTGGCGGGTGTGTCTTTTGTTTGATGTATGAGTTCTTCCATTTCTGCAGTCTTTTGTATACGTTTATACCAGTCTGCTACAGTTGGTGGGTCAGGAGATCGCCATTTGCATGGAACACACATTTTAGCTGCGTTAACCATGTGCATAGCAAGAGAGCGGAAGTAGGAGCGTGATGAAGTTGTGGAATGGAGAAGGAGGAATTGCTCTGGGGTGTAGTCAAGTGTGTAGGTGGTTACTTGTTTGATAATTGTGGACCTGTTTCCAGAATGGTTGGATTTTGGGGCATGACCACCATATATGTATGAGGGATCCGATGTCTGTGTGACATCTCCAGCCATGCTGGGGAAGTGCGGATTTAAAGTGGTGTAGTTTAATTGGGGTTCTGTACCACCTGGATAGTATTTTGAATGCATTTTCCTGTACCTGAACATTGACGGTTCCCTTATGTATGTGCATGTAGATATTTTCCCAATCTTTTTCTGTGAGGTTGATGGCCAGTTCTTGCTCCCATTTTTGGTTATTCCATAGTAAGTTTGCGTTCTAGTTCGAGAATAGCATGGAATATGTAAAAGAGATTAAGTGTTTTTGAGGCTCCTCTGTCAAGCATAGGGATTCAAAGGTAGTGGTATGTCTTGCCCATTTTGGTTGGGGCTTAGGTTTATTAAAAAAATGTCTAATTTGTACATACGTCCAAAAGGGGAATGAGGCTGTATTCATTTTGGTGGCCAATTCTGCATGAGTCAGAAGGCGACCATCAGTAAAAAAGTGTTCTGCTCGAATGTTTGGATGAGGCCAGCCGTCGGTTAGAAAGGCAGGATATGTACCTGGTGTAAACTCTGGGTTGTGTGCTAGTGGTGTCATTGGACCTAGGATGGAGGAAATTTCATGTTTGTTGCATGCATCCCGGAAGGAGATCAATGTTGGATTTATGAGTAGATGAAATTTACATTCTGGGGGGACGTGTTGAGGTGTGGTCCAGGGGAGTTGAGCTAGCGGGAGGGATGACATCGATTGTTCCAATTGGATCCAGTCTTTATATCTAGCATGTATGTTCCAATCTACGATTCTTGTAAGGTGGCATGCTTGTTGGTATTTTTTTATGTCGGGTAGCCCTATTCCCCCCTTAAGTTTGGGATATGTGAGCCTGGTGTAGTTAAGTCTTGGTTTTATTTTACCCCATATAAATTTTATGCAAGCTGTGCGAAATGTGGAAAAAAAGGCAGGTGGGATTTTGATTGGGATCGTTTGCAGAAGGTATAATAATCTGGGTAAGATG
Source organism: Aquarana catesbeiana (assembly GCF_042186555.1). Taxonomy (NCBI): domain Eukaryota; kingdom Metazoa; phylum Chordata; class Amphibia; order Anura; family Ranidae; genus Aquarana; species Aquarana catesbeiana. The sequence goes on from NC_133330.1 coordinate 95,432,115, forward strand.
TTCATTTTAATGATTGCAGATCTTCCAAACCAGGAAAAGAACCCGGAGGCCCAGTTTGTTAAGTCTTTGATTATGTTTTGTAGTAATGGTAGGTGGTTGAGGGAGTATAAGTCATTAAGGGATTGTGGGAGTTGTATGCCCAGGTAGGTGATTGCACGGTCATTCCAGGTGAACGGGAATATTGCTTGGCAATGTTTGTGTGTTGCGGGTGGTAGGGTGACATTTAAAGGCGTTAGATTTTGTGAAATTAATTTGGAGGTTTGTTAGTGTCTTAAAGGCATCGAAGTCTTTGAGTAAATTTGGTATAGTGGTGATCGGGTCGGTAAGGAAAAGGAGTATATCATCCGCAAAGGCTGCTAATTTGTATGTGCGGTTTTTAATCTCTATGCCTTTGATATCTGGGTTCTCCCTTAGTCTTCTCAGAAGTGGTTCAAGTGTGAGGATAAATATTATAGGGGAAAGGGGGCAGCCTTGGCGTGTTCCGTTCGATATGGAGAAGGCATCCGACAGGTGATCATTAACTCGGACTCTTGCGGTTGGGTTAGTATATAGCATCATTATGAGGTTTAGCAGTTTTGGTGGGAGGCCTATAGCCCGTAAAGCTTCCGTCATGTAGTCCCAGGCCACTCTGTCGAATGCCTTCTCCGCATCGAGGGAAAGCGTGAATCCCTGTTGTTTGGTGGAGGTAAGCCAATGGTGGACATTTATGGCTTTGAGCGTATTATCTCTCGCTTCTCTTCCCGGGACAAATCCAACTTGGTCAAGGTGTACAAGCTGGGGGAGGAGAGGGAGAAGTCTGTTTGCTAATGTTTTGGCGTACTATTTGAGGTCTACGTTGAGTAGTGAGATGGGTCTGTAGTTGGAGACTACAGTTGGATCTTTATTTGGCTTAGGGATTACTGCAATGTGGGCGTTTAAGAGGTCTCTAGGGGGTTCCGAGGAAGACGTGAACGAGTTGAAGGCGGAGAGAAAAAAGGGGGTAAGGACATCAGCGTATGTTTTGTAGTATCCTACAGTAAGACCGTCTGGTCCGGGACTTTTGCCCGTTTTTAGTTGTTTCAATGCTTGGTCAACCTCTGCTACGGTCAAAGGGTTGTCAAGTTCTCGTGCCAAGTACTCGGAGATAGGGGATGGACTGTATTTTCGTAAAAAGTCAGTGATTGTTGTTGGGATCATGGGGGAGAGGTTATATAGTTTAGTGTAGTGGTTAACGAATTGTTTCGCTATGTCTGGTGTTGAGTTCATTTTTTTCCCCTGAGGCATCTGTTATTGAGTGTATTGTTGTTGAAGCTTTCTTGTGCTGTAAGGATCTCGCCAGTAGTTTACTGGCTTTATTGCCGTATTCATAAAATGTTTTCTGCGATAGGATATATCTGCAGCGTATTTGTTTTCCTAAAAGGTCTAAAAGTTCCTGTCGGGCTTGGATAAGCTCAGTTAGGGCAATTAAAGCTTGTGCGTGTTTGTGGGCTTTTTCTAGATTCTGGATCCGCTCCGTGATCGTTTTATATTTTTGTCGTCATTCACGGTTACGTTTAGCTGCTGCTGCGATGAGAAGGCCACGGATCACGCATTTGTGGGCTTCCCAGTTAATAAGTGGGGAGGTGTCGGGGGGTTTATTCTCTTGAAAGTATTGTTTAAGACGGATTTCGACTTCAGTTGTGATAGTGGGGTCAGTAAGTAGGGATGGGTCCAATCGCCATATCTGTGAGCGTGGAATGGTATTAGGGAAGGTCAATGTCATGGAGACAGGGTGGTGGTCAGAGAGGAACATAGCGTCTATGGATGGGTGTTTGAGCATGGGCAAGTCTTTTTGTGATATGAATATGTAATCTATTCTGGAGTAACGACGATGTGGCGGTGAATAGAAAGTGAAATCTTTGCCATTGGGGTTTAACGTTCTCCAGGTATCGTGGAGTAGCAGGTTTTGAAGGAGTGATTTTATTTTTCGGAGGGCTGTATAGGGAAGAGAGGATGTTCCCGTTGATGTGTCATGCGTTGGGTTGAGTGGTATATTAAAGTCTCCGCCAAGAAGGAGGATACCTTCCTGGAAGGTGATTAACAAGTCGGTGATGTTGCGAAAGAAGGGTACCTGGCCACTGTTAGGTGCATATATGTTAGCTAGTGTGATTTTCTTGTTGAGGTATGATCCTTTCAGAAAAAGGTATCTGCCATCTTTATCGATCAGTGTCCGTTAGTTGAAAAGGGCATTTTTTCCTTATGAGAATTGATACCCCTTTAGATTTGGAGGATGGGTTTGTTGCATGGTATACTGTTGGGTAATGATGGTTGTGTAATTTTGGTGTGGAGTCGGAACGGAAATGGGTTTCTTGTAGAAAAATAATGTCAGCTTTGTTTTGGTGCATTGACATAAGAAGTTGGGAGCGTTTTTCTGGTATGTTGAGGCCTTTAGCGTTAAGTGAGATAATTTTAAGAGTGGGTACGGTTGTTGGATTTAGCGGGGTGCACATCTTGCAGACCTGTCAACGAGACTACTTGTGGAAGTGTGTAGTGTATTTGAGGGGCTGTGGCAGAGAGACAGGCAGAGAGACAGGAACGTAGGAGACGTTGGATCTGGGTGTAAGTTGTAAATGTATTTAAGGTTGTGGTGGTCTAAGAGCCAATGAGATGCGTGTGTTGTTGTGGGGGAGGGGAAGGGTGGGTGGAGAAGGAAAGGTGGGAGGAGGGTGGGGGTGTTCCGGAGGCAGGCGGCCAACGGCTCACCTGTCCAAGTGGGTGGGCTCCACAAATGTGGGCAATCCGGAAAGTGTCAGTGGCGTGTGTTGATTGAGGTAAAATCTGAGGAGGTAAAGCAGTACTGTGCCACTGTGTGGGGGTTGGTCTGTCGAAAGAGGGATGTAAAACAAGTTTTACAGTCAGAGCCAATCGGACTCATAGCCCAATCAGGCACATGGGTGAATTATTGGGGTTTAAGTGTGTGAGGTGGACCTGTGGTTTGATGGAGTAGTGGTTGTGCCTTGGGGCATGAGAAGTTGGGATATAGAGAATGTGTTCATTGGGGATGTTTTCTACTGTGCAGCAGTGATGGAACTCTTTAGGGAGAATGTAGTTGTATAGGTTTGCCTTGTATAAACGAAGTCCTGTGTGGCATATACTGTAGAACTGTTAGATAATTGGTAAACATGTAAACATTTAACTTATAGAATTTAATTCTAACAAATCTTTATTTGATTAGTTACGTTATCACTCTCTGGGATTGTATTATGACCGAGAGTGGATTCTATAACGGGAGTAAAAACAGTAAAAACAGTAGAGGGGGGGAAGGCTATCTGTCTCTGTATCTTACGCTTCCCTTTCCTCTTCGATTTGTTCATTGTATTATGTTATATGTTTTACCTTCTTTCTCATCTGCTTTCTGTTATGCCTATGTTGTTATTCATAAACATAACGGTTAGATACTTAAGTCAGAAATGTCATTCATATACATATGTTCCGAAGAACGCCAAGAAGGGTAGAGCTCAGAGGTGGTTGTGGAGGGTTAGGCGATACGTGGATATTTTAGAGCCTGGTTGTGTATTAATTATGATAGTGTTATTGGTATGGGAAAAGCGCAGTTGTGGGGTATGCAAGGTATCGTTGCTGAATTGAAATATAGAGATATTATGTACGGCTCTCTCCGTATTATAGGGGTTGTTCAATTAGAGCATTTGGATCCATATAGGATCTAAATAACTATGTTGTTAGCAAGTGGGGACTTGGGAGGAGGTACTGGGATGATAGTTGACTATGCCGCCTCTGAGCTCTGGTGTTGCTAGGCATATATAACAACAAGCATTGAGGAACCCCTTCGGATAATCTCTACCATATCATAAATAGCTAGGGAGCCAAATTTAACTAAAAACAAAAAACATGTAAGAACAAATAGTAAATAGTAAGTTACCCCAATTAACGTCTATTGGAGAAAGAAAAAAGAGTGCATCCAAGGATAATTGTCGAACTTCAGATTATGTGTAGAGGAATTTCTTGACTTTGGATTTTTCCGGTGTTCGAGATGATCGGTGCAGGGAGCTTGAGTGTGCTCTGCTCTCTAGGGTAAGTTGGAGCTTTCGCCGGAGAGCCGTCCTGTAATTGTATAGCTGTTCTGTGAGAAATATATTCGACCCGATGTATCCGAGGTCTTCTGGCTTATGGTGGGTATTGTGTGCTGGAAGTCCGGCTTCGGTAAGCGGGTCGAGTCAGAAAGAATTGTGGTGAGTGCTGTGACTTTTGCGTGTTCTTCATATTCGGCTATGTCCTCCAGTGTGACGGAGTGGGGAGTGCTGTGTCCTCTGCAATGTGCGGAGTGTGGAAGGGGGGCTACACTGGAGTTCACAGTCTCGTGGAGGAGCTGGAAGGGGCAGAGTCATTGTAGTGTCTCTCCTCTGATCGCATTGGTGAGGTGATGTGTAGGGGGAGAAGGAGTAGGAGCCGAGTAGAGTGAACAGTGTGGAAGTAATTAAAAGTAAAAGTAAAGGCAAAGAAAAAAGGTATTGCAAGGGATCCAGTATTGAGTGAGGAGGTCGTTGATGTGGTACAATTCAGTAGTCACGACGAGCTCTGCGAGGTAGGGGAGCAGCCATCGGGCTTACCGGTTGCCGTTGTGATGTAGCATCGGAGCCGGCTCTGTGATCTTTGCCTCCTGAAGCTCGAATTTTGAGCCTCCATCGGTTCCTCTCTGAGAGAGCTTTCCGGATTAGAGAAGGTAAAGTCCGCATACCAATTTGGCACATCGACATAGGGTATGTCTAAGGTTTGGCAGAAAGTCTCCAGATCTTCAGGGACTCTCAATAGGGCAGAGTTGCCCTGGTGTGTGGCTTGCAGGCCGCATGGGAACTTCCAGCGGTATCTAATTCCCTTGTTCCTGAGGACATCCAGTAGGGGTCGCAGGTCTTTACGATGGCGGAGTGTGATTGCCGAAAGATCCTGATAAATGTGTATTGGGCGGCCTTTGAAGGTTATAGTTGTTGCTTGTCACGGGCTTTCTTCAGAATATCTTCCTTGAGGGCAAAATCGTTTATGTGGCAAACAATATCTCTTGGCGGTTCAGAGTCTCTGCCACGAGGCCTGAGGGCCCTGTGTATGCGTTCCATGGCAATAGGTGTGTGGCGCGGTTGATCCAAGAGGTGGTTGAACAGGTCTGACACAGCAGGGAGGATCTGGTCGTTTTCTACAGATTCGGGGAGGCCTCTCACCCTCAGATTATGTCTTCTCCCTCTATTGTCGAGATCTTCGACGTGTCGCTGAAGATCTCGTAATTGCAAGGTGTGTGTGTCCACCTCATAATGATGTACTTTCCGTATAGCGGTATTATGTTGAGCCGTTGTGCTTTCTATGCGCTGCACTCTTCCCGCTATGGCCTGTATTTCGTGACGGAGGTCTGTTATGGTCGCAAACAACGTGTCCTTTATGTCTGCTGCTACTGCTCTTAAATCGTTCAGGCTTGGTTGCTGATTTAAGGCTGGGTTGTTGTCGGCAGGGGTTGACGGTTGTTCTGTAGGAGTCAGTGTTATCCCCTCAGGGCTGCGGGTGGTGGATGGTGTGGGTGCGGGAGCCGCCATGTTGGTTCTCTGGGTCCTGAAAATCTCCGGTATGTTCTGGATGATACGGCTGCTGAATTCCCTCGGTGAGCGGGATCTAGTTGCTGAGGGTCCACGGGAGGAAGTCCCCATGATGGGAGACTGTGTGTCAGTTGTATTCCCCTGTGGTGAGTTTAGTATGGGCTATGGTCCGACGGAGCTCGAGGATTAGGCAGCCATCTTCTCTGAAGGCAAACCACGCCCCCCCAATATGTATTCTTTTACATTTTTTTTTTTTTTTCTATTACCAAAAATAACGCAAAAAGCGTATATTGATTGGTTTGCGCAAAAGTTATAGCATATACAAAATAGGGGATAGATTTATGCCATTATTATTATTATTTTTTTTTTTTTTTACTAGTAATGGCGCGATCTGCGATTTTTTTCGGGACTGCCACATTATGGCGGACACATTTTTGGGGCAACTGACAATTATACAGCGATCAGTGCTATAAAAATGCACTGATTACTGTATAAATGTCACTGGCAGGGAAGGGGTTAGCACTAGGGGGCGATCAAGGGGTTAATTGTGTTCCCTATGTGTTCTAACTGTGGGGGATGGGACTTACTATAGGAGAGGACAGATCGTGGTTCCTAGCTCGTAGGAGCTCACAATCTCTCTCCCCTCTCCTCACAGAACTGGGATGCGCGTTTACACACATCCCTGTTCTGCCTTTCGTGCCCGCGATCGCTCGTAGGTGGCGGTCATCGCGACTGCTGGACACGAGCATCAATGTGCAGCGGGCGCACACGTGCACCAGATATCCCGCTTAAAGGGTCCGAAGTAAAGCTACGACGGTTCGTGGGATCGCGCCGACCTGCCACAGTATAATGACGGCGGCTGGTCAGCAAGTGGTTAAAAAACATCTTCTTAGTTTAAACATTTGACGTTTATTATTTTCTATTGTGAATAAAATATGGGTTTATGAGATTTGCAAATCATTGCATTCTGTTTTCATGTAGATTTTACACAGTGTCCCAACTTTTTTTGGATTTGATGTTGTACACCAATCAGCCATAACATTATAACCACTGACAAGTAAAGTGAAAACCATTATTTTGTTACAATGGCACCTGACAGTGGGTGGCATATAATAGGCAGCAAGTGAACATGTTGTCCATGAAGTTGATATGTTTAAAGCAGAAAAATAGGCAAGCGTAAGGATTTAAGCAACTCTGACAAGGGCCAAATTGTAAAGGCTAGATGATTGGGTCTGAGAAACTCAAAACTGCAACACTTGTGGAATGTCCCTAGTCTGCAATGGTCAGGACCTACCAAACTGGTCTAAGGAAGGAAAACTAGTGAAACTGTGAGAGGGTCATTCATGGGTGTCCAAGGCTCATCGATGTGCATGGTGACTGAAGACTGGCCCGTGTAGCTCAAATCGACAGAACTACTGTAGCTCAAATTGATAAAAAAAGTTAAAGCAGAACTCGACAAATTTTTTGTCCCCCATGTCCTTGTTGCTGATCTTCTACCTTCACCCACTTTGCCATCCATGTTCCTCTGAGGTCTGTAGTTCCTCTGTAATAGGCTGCTAAACTTGCTGAAAAACCGTTATTGCCTGCTCACATCCCGGCTGCTAGTCCTCTCCTCAGCTCAGCCAGCGGTCTGACACGTCCCCTTGTAGTCCTCAGAAAGCCAAGCAGGAGGAAGCAGACATGTTGTGGGCCGAAGGGGTCTCACAGCCCCCCGGGTCTGTGCCACCCATGGAGGAGGTGTCCTCCTCCTCTGCTCCTTGACGGTCACCGCCCCCACTCCACCTCCACCCCCACCCCCACCGCACCGCCGCCCGCCATCTCCTTGCAGAGCGGGGGATTATTATCAGTAATTACTTGTACGACACAGCAGGGATGTCCTGCTGTGTCAGGTATAGTATACGAGAACACCAATGCTGATGTCCCGCCCCCCCGCCGTTATAGGAACAGTGCGCTGTCAATCATAATGGCATCAGCACTCAGCGTTCTCATAAAACAATACCGGACACCGCAGAGATCCCCGCTGTGTATATACAAGTAATTATTAATAATTCCGCTCTGCACTGTGGTCCCTGACATGGTGGTCCCTGACAAATGTCACTATTGTGGCCCCTGACAAGCGGCACTGGTGGTCCCCGACATGGTGGTCCCTGACAAGTGGCACTGGTGGTCCCCGACATGGTGGTCCCTGACAAGTGGCACTGGTGGTTCCTGACATTCGGCACTGGTGGTCCCGCACTGGTGGTCCCTTTTCTTTAGTGTTTTGTGTGGGTGGTGTACTATTGGGGAATTTTTTTAAAATCCCAGAGTTCTGCTTTAATGCTGGTTCCGATTAAAAAAAAAAAAAAAAAAAGTGTCGAAATACACAGTGCATTGCAATTTGTTGTGTATGGGGCTGCCTAGTGGCAGACCGGTCAGGGCACCCATGCTGAACCGTGTCCACAGTCAAAAGCACCTATGGGCTTGTGAGCATCAGAACTGGACCACAGAGAAATGAGTTCTAGAATGGTTTAACAACTTGCTTATTGGACAAATTCTGACATTTCTGTCACAGCTGTAAAAATGTGCATTTTTTTTTGTTAGAAAATTACTTAGAACCCCAAACATTATATATTTTTTTTTAAATCAGAGGCCTATAGAATAAAATGTTGGATATTGCAATTTTTTCCTTTTCAAAACACAAACAATTTTTTTCAAAAATAAAAAAAAATACACACGTTAATGAATTTTAGTGAACACAAACACAATAGAATGCTAAATTTTTTGGTAAAATATAAAAGAATGATGTTATGCCGAGTTAATAGATACCAAACATGTCACATTTTAAAATTATGCATGATAGTGGAACAGAGACAAAACTACAGTACATTAAAAATTGTCCATAGGCAACGTTTTAAAGGCCTTTATACTGTAGGTTACCAGTTTAGAGTTACACAGCAGGTTTGGCCCTAGAATTATTATGGGAACCCCTTCTGTCACCTGTTAAAATAAACCAGAGGCTGTTTAGCTGCTAGGATTACCTTTACCTAAAAGAGAATTGCCAGATGTAAAAAATGATACTGGGATCATGGTTGTAGCCTCAACCTGGTATAACCACCTTAATACCAGGACGTATATGTATGTATGGTGGCATTTCTGTGGTTAAAAAATTAACTGTACCCCGAAGGTGTGTTTGCTGGGTATTTTTGATGAGGAACATTGACTTAAAATACACCAGGACTATGCTAAGAGAAAAAATGTTCTTAGCTAGGAAGGCTATGGAGCTTAAGTGGATCCAATTGGTAAATCGGGTATTACCCTATGAAAAACCCATATTTGAACACAGAGGATGTCTGCATAAATACAATAAAGTATGGGATATATGGTGCTCCTCTACTCTTACCATTACTAATAACTGAGAGTAATATCTAATACACTAGCTGTTTATGCCTATGGGAGTACTTTAGTATTGACATACACACATATATAAGTTACACTGGGCATGAATGGAACTGTATTTATATGTGAAAAACCTTATTTTTGCATATGCTCATGTTGAGCAGCATGGTTTTTGTACCAATTGTTATATCTTTCACAATAAAAAAAAAAAAAAAAAAAAAAACCATTCCCCTCTGGGCGATCTGTGTACATTGCAGGACCTGTATGGGAGTGTTTTTAATTAGCAATCAGCTGCTGCACCTGCGGGGCTCTAATGAGGAAAGTGGCAGGGTCTGCATTTCTTTGGATACAATTTCCCTTTAGGAATATCTCACCAAAAATGCAATTTTTGTTCCAGCGGATGCCAAGAATATGACTTGTATCTGTGTGCAGATTTCTGGGAAAATCAGTGAGCCAATCACACAAGCAGGAAATAACATTTTCAGGGGGCATTCTGTACATCTGTGTACAGAAGACCTCCAGGTAGCTATATTACATTGCATTTTACAGAAAGTTACAGAACTCCAGACTGAAAAGGAAAAGGTAATTTTTAATAACATTCAATTACAATGACTATGAGTCACAATTGTATACACAATATTTTTTTATTTGCCAAATTTTCTTTTCCCCCTTCAACCACTTTAGCCTCGGAAGGATTTACCCCCAATAATGACCAGGCCATTTTTTGCGATACGGCACTGCGTTAGTTTAACTGACAATTGCCCAGGCGTGAAATGCTGTACTTGAATAAAATCCTTTCCCCCCCCCCCACAAATAGAGCTTTCCTTTGGTGGTATTTGATCACCTCTGCGGTTTTTATTTTTTGAACTATAAACAAAAAACCGTCAATTTTGAAAAAAAAAATAATAATTTTTTACTTTCTGCTATATTACATATTCCAAAAAAAAAAAAAAAAAAATGTATTCATCAGTTTAGGCCAATATGTATTCTACTACTTTTTAATTTTTTTCAAAAAATATCGCAATAAGCGTATATTGATTGGTTTGTGCACAAGTTATAGTGTCTAGAAAATAGGGGATAGATTTATGGACTTTTAATTTTTTTAATTGTTTTTACTAGTAATGGCGGCAATGTGTGATTTTTAGCGGGACTGCGACATTGCGGCAGACAAATCTGACCCCAAGTGACGCTTTTTGGGGACCTGTGACAGTGCTAAAAAAAAACTAAATAAAAAATGCACTGATCACTATATAAATGACACTGGCAGGGAAGGGGTTAACACTAGGAGCGATCAAAGGGTTAATTGTGTTCCCTCAGTGTGCGTTCTGTGTGGGGGATGGGCTCACTTGGATAACACAGAGATTGCTGTTCCCGATTACTAGGAACAGACGATCTAAGTGTTGTCCCCTGTCAGAACGGGGATCTGCCTCTCTGTAAAGTGATCGTGGGTGGCCGGCGGACATCAGGTCCACGGGACCCACACTCACGCTATCTATTGCATGAAACAACGTACATGTTTCACGCAAGAGAGCTGCCCTGCCGCAGTATACTTATGCGGTGGGCGGTCTCTAACTGGTTAAGGAAAACAATGGGTTTGGGGCCCCCAAGTTCTCTAGATCTCTGTCCAATCAAGCATCTGTGGGATGTTAATGCCTCCATCCCTCATCCTCTTCAACAAATAGCACTTTTTTTTGCAGGAGGGTACCTGGTTTTGACAGGTACCTGCTCCCACTTTTGCTCGGATCACCTAGGCGACCCAACCAGAAGTTCTCCTTTCCCCCTCCCTCCCTGCAGTCTTCTGGGACATGTGACCTATCCCAGAAGACTGCAGGAGCATTCACAATGCGCAGTGTGACTTCTGCATGTGCAGTGGGCACCCAGCTGTGAAGCCACAAGCTGTCACAGTCGGGTGCCCACAGTTGAAATGCCGACGCCGAGGAGAGAAGCTTGTGGGAAGGGACAGCTCGGGTAAGCACATGGCTGGATCCTGGGTCAGGTGAGTGTTTATTAAAAGTCAGCAGCTACCGATTTTGTAGCTGCTGACTTTATTAAAACAGATAAACCGGGGGAGCTCCCTTTTAAGAATCTACTACTGACAGCTTGGTGCCAGATACCACAGCATACATTCAGAGGTCTAGTGGAGTCCATGTCTCAATGGGTTATGGTGGTTGTCAAAATTTTATGGCTGATTGTTGTATGTACAGTATTTCATTTGTGCAGTTACCCAATTGCCTGGTGTTTAGCTTTAACATATTCACATTAATTGAATGACCTAAATTTTACACAATGTTTCCCCTAACAAATCCACAAAAGCACCGTGCCAAAAATTGTCTAAAATAATACCACCTATTAAATCAGAAATAATCCTGAATTGGCACTCAGTGTGTCATAGGCAATAAAATTATAAGGTAGCAATCCTAAAACATCAGATACAATAATGTTAAATTAGGAATGTTGCATACAAAGAATAAATGGAACACAAAATGAAAGCTTCAACAAGTATAGTACAGTGTAAAAGAGTGAATGCTGGTCCTGGGAGAAGATTACTACCAATACATGACAAAAAGATGCAGCAAAAGAGTGCCACATGTTCTGCAGCTGCTGCGTTACCTCAATAGGAGTAAATTGTGGAATTAACTTTCCAGAAATAACTTTAGGCAAATAAATAAATAACTTTAAGGCAAATACTTTATAAACTCAATAAATGTGCTTACTGAGAATATACTATATTTTCCCAATTAAAAAGTTGAAGTTTAACCTTTTGATATACATTTTAAAGAGGTAGCCATAAAGGTAAAGTATATTTAATTTTGATTAAATCAACATGTAAAACAAATTAGCTGTATGTAAATCATCATAAATGTGTACCAATGTTTTTAAAAATCCTGTTTTTGTGTAAAGCCTGGCTAATAAAACGCTTACCCTCCTTCCCATTCCTCTGATGTTCACCGAGTGGTCCTGTTCAGTCCCGCACAGCCTTTGTAACAAAAAAAATCTTTGCCAGGTCCTCTTATTACTGCACACTGATTACGTTCCTGAGTGAGCTGTACTCATCTGGATAACCAGGAACAACCATAAGTAAGGCTCACTGAAAAGGGCAGAATAGGGCCATGTAAGAAGAGTAGCCAGTGGGGCATTTTCTTTGCAAAAGTTGTGCAGTGCCAAGCCGGCCCACACAGTAAAGATTTCTGGAATGGGAAGGAGGGTAAGCATTTTACCAGGCAGGTTATCCTCCTCAGAGGGGATTATTTAAAGGACGAATATACTAAGAACCAGTTCACAACAGAATGCGTTGCGGGAAACCCATGTTCCACGTGCATTTCCCAAAACGCGATCAAAAGACAATGCATTTGCAATCTGCAGTGGGCGTCAATGTTAAGTTAATGACACACCAAACTCAGGACAGTGCATTTGCCTACACTGGACTGCATGGTATAGTAGAACATGTGATCTGATTAACCACTTCACTACTGCACATAGTGATATGACAGCGGCAGGAACCTTTTGTCCCTGCGGGCCGCCGTCATATGACGTCTTTTACTTTCTCAGCCTCTAGGGGTGCGCGCCCGCCGCGTCACTGGGCACCTGATGCGCTTGCCTGGCAGCCGCGATTGCCCATGAACACAGCAGGACCGTGGATCTGTGTGTGTAAACACACAGATCCACGTCCTGTCAGAGGAGAGGAGACTGATGGTGTGTTCCCAGTACAGAGGAACACCAATTGGTCTCCTCCCCTTGTGAGTCTTTTCCCCCTACAGTTAGAATCACTCCCTAGGTATTTAACCCCTGCCTCGCCCCCTAGTGTTAACCCCTTCCCTGCCAGTCAGATTTACACAGTAATCAGTGCATTTTTATAGCTCTGATCACTGTATAAATGTGAATGGTCCCAAAATAGTGTCAAAAGTGTCCGCCGCAATATCACAGGCACCAAAAAAAAAAAAAAAAAAAAAAAAAATCGCAGATCGCCGCCATTACTAGTAAAAAAAAACAAAAAAAACCCAAAAACACAACAATAAAAATACCATAAATTGATCCCCTATTTTGTAGATGCTATAACTTTTGCGTAAACCAATCAATATACGCTTAATGCGTTTTTTTTTTTGCCAAAAATATGTTGAAGAATACGTAATCGGCCTAAACTGAGAAAAAAATTTGTTTTTGTTTTTCTTAATGGGATATTTATTATAGCAAAAAGTAAAAAATTGTGTTTTCAAAATTGTCGCTCTTTTTTTTGTTTATAGTGCAAAAAATAAAAACCGCAGAGGTGATCAAATACCACCAAAAGAAAGCTTGTGGGGGAAAAAAAAAAATTATAAAAATGTTATATGGGTACAATGTTGCATGACCGTGCAATTGTCATTCAAAATGTAACAGTGCTGAAAGATGAAAATTGGTCTGGGCAGGAAGGGGGTGAAAATGCCCTGTATTGAAGTGGTTAACCTGCGTTTTATAAAGTAGTGCACACACTACTTTTGGCTGCGGTGCAGTGCGATTTCAGCACAAATTATTGGGTGAAATCGCACTGCACCTGGATGGAATGTGAATCATGTTCCTATGTGATTCATGGTGTGAACCAGCCCTAAAGGTTGTCCTTTAGATATAGTTTTTGGGGCAACATATAAAATTAACACTACAATAATGCTAGGTTCACACTAATGTGCTACAGGAAACACTGCGATCCATGCGCTTCTCCCGCACTGCATTCATATCTCACTGTCCTTGCAATCCATAGCGGGTGTCAGTGTAATCTTAACGGAACCCCAAACGGCTGTCACAAACGCAGTGCAGTTGCTGAAAACAACCATGCAATCCAGTTGCACTGCGGTTCCAAAATTGTTGCATGCATGTCTCTGGTGCAATGCAGTGCCATATGAGCCATTCACATGCACTGAATGTATGTGAATTGAGACAGGAATGCATTGCATTTCCTGTGTGATTCACGTGGTTCATAGTGTGAACAATGCCTAAAAGGTGTAATATATAATATATATTTCTTATATATCACACATAAACATATACACACACACACACACACACACACATATATATTACACACACGAGCATCTCCAAAAATTTTAATATTATCAAAAAGTTAATTTCAGTAATATCAAAAAGCTGACTTTTGACTTTATACAACCCAGTGGACCAACACCAGCAGATGGCATGGCTCCCCAAATCATCACTGACTGTGGAAAATGTTACACAAAATCCAAGTTGCATGAGGTGCAGTGTGAAGTTTTCACAGTCTGTGATGATTTGGGGAGCCATGTCATCTGCTGGTGTTGGTGGGGTTTTATAAAGTCCAAAATCAGCGCAGCCCTCTACCAGGAAATTCTAGAGCACTTTGTGCTTCCCTCTGCTGGCCAGCTTTATGGAGATGCTGATTTCATTTTCCAGAAGGACTTGGCACCTGCCCACATTGCCAAAAGTACCAATACCTTGTTTAATCGCTCTCTCCTTAATGGCCTACCCTTACACAGGCTACCCCCCGTCAGTCTATCATGAATGCTGCTGATAGACTCATACACCTCACTAACCAATCCGTGACTGCTGCCCCTCTTTGCCAATCCCTTCACTGGCTTCCACTACTTCATTGTATAAAATTCAAAATACTAACCACAACATACAAGGCCATCCACAACATCGTCCCAGCTACATCACCAACCTCATTTTTATGATTATACAGGGTTTATATAGCGTCAACAATTTGCGCATTTACAACATAGGGGCAAACAGTACAGTTACAATACAATTAAATACAGGAGGGATCAGGGGGCCCTGCTCTTTAGAGCTTACAGTCTAGATCAGAAGAGAAAATGAAAATAAAGTTGTTAAGTGTTGGGTAGGATAGGCTTCTCTGATCTGCAGATATCGCCAAATCGTCCCCTCCTCTCCTCCGAGGACCTCCTGCTCTCTAGCTCTTTTGTTACCTCCTCCCATGCTCACCTACAGGACTTCACTAGAGCCTCTCCCATCCTCTGGAACTCCCTGCCCCAATATGTCCGATCAGCCCCTACCCTGTCCACCTTTAGGAGATCCCTAAAAACTCATTTATTCAGGGAAACCTATCCCACAATCATCCCCTGCAGCTATTACATTTTAAAGGGAGGAGGGAGGTGGTACAAAAAGGTAAGCTCAACGAGCAGGGCCCCCTTGTCCCTTCTGTATTGAACTGTATTGTAATTGTGCTGTCCCCCCTCTTCATTGTAAAGCGCTGCGCAAACCATTGGCACTATATAAATCATGAATAATAATAATAATAATAATAATAATATCACTGTGCTTGATTGACCAGCAAACTCGCCTGAGCTAAACCCCATGGAGAATCTGTGGGGTATTGTCAAGAGGAAGATGAGAGACACCAGTCCGAACAATGCAGACAAGCTGAAGGCCTCTATCAAAGCAACCTGGGCTTCCATAACTCCTCAGCAGTGCCACAGGCTGATCGCCTCCATGCCACACCACATTGATGCAGTAATTCATGCAAAAGGAGCCCCGACCAAGTATTGGTATAGTGCGTACTATACTGTACATGGATATACTTTTCTTTAAGCCAACATTTCTGCATTAAAAATCATTTTTTTATTGACCTTATGTAATCTAATTTTCTGAGATACAGATTTTTGGGGTTTTTACTAGCTGTAAGCCATAATCATCAAAATTAAAAAAAAAAAAAAAAAGTAACGCTTGAAATATATCATTCTGTGTGTAACGCATCTATATAAAAATATATGCTTTTCGCCTTTTGAATTTAATTAGTGAAATAAAATTAAATTTTTGATATTCTATTTTTTTTACATGCACCTGTGTGTATAATATATATCTTTTTTTGCAACATAAATATGTAAATGAACAGCTTGATGTACAGTATATCCTATCCAGGCATAGTATTTGCACTTTTGCAAGTGCAAGCTTTACTTCCTGCTCTGCAGCACTGCACAATAGTTGTACTTTTACCGCTCCTACACACAATGCAGGTCTATTAGTACACCAATAAATTTAAACCTGTACACTCTCTGTATTGCTGATAACGCCACAGTGGTTTATACACAGCATAACTGCACTCAGCCAGTGACAGATATCTGCTGGGGTTGTTTATCTACAAATCTCTAAATTTAATGGAATGATAATAGGGAAGTGCAAGCAGTTGAAATGTAAAAGAGAGAGAGATAGATATAGAGATAGATAGACACACACACACACACACACACACACACACACTTTTAGGGAAACACTGCAACAACTCAAAATATGCCCTCACTGAAAGTATTCTGTACCTTCCATTTAATAATCCCTACACTTTCCTATGCGCCAGCATGACACCCACAAAAAATGTTAATTTCATTGGATCTAATGATATTTTTTTTTCTTTACATTATACAACAAAATTTTGTCAATGTTAAGGATGGTTTTATTTTTTTATGGAGGAACGTTTTCCACATACTGTGGAGGTGACTGGAGACCCATATGTTGATATGCTATACTTCTGTTTTCCATCTTAAAAACTAAGCCAAACGTTTGATAAAACAATTGATTTAAAAACCTGATCGAGCAGTTGTTTTTCACTACCATTTCAATTGCTTTTAACTACTTTTGTGGAATTAGTACGAAGATCAATTCAATTCGATCAGGAAATTCTGTCTGTGCTCAAGTCCATCATGTGATATATGGAGCAATTAATTGATATTAAAAAAAAAATTTTCACTTAAATTTTTTTTTCACTTTTTTTGACAAATTATTGATGCTGACAGTAAGCAGATTGATAAGGGATATTAATCCATTGTTGCATCGAACAATCATTTTAGATACACAATGAATGAAAATAATGATCAAGCAATCATAATAAATCCATATACTGTATGTACAGTGCCTTGAAAAAATAATCATACCCCTTGAAATGTTCCACATTTTGTCATGTTACAACCAAAAACGTAAATGTATTTTTTGGGGATTTTATGTGATAGACCAACACAAAGTGGCACATAATTGTGAAGTGGAAGAAAAATGATAAATAGTTTTCACAATTATTTACAAATAAATATGTGAAAAGTGTGGTGTACATTTGTATTCAGCCCCCTGAGTCAATACTTTGTAGAACCACCTTTCGCTGCAATTACAGCTGCAAGTCTTTTTGGGGATGTCTCCACCAGCTTTGCACATCGAGAGTGAAATTTTTGCCCATTCTTTAGGCCCTCTTTCACACGTGCGGATCCGTTTTTACTCCTCCGCTTGCTCAGCGGGGAACGCTCAGTTGATCCCCGCTGAGCCGGCGGATGACAAGTCCACCTCTGCACTCTGTGCAGGGACGGACCAGTCAGAGCTCCGCTCTCCCCTATGGGGGGGGAGGGAGAAATCGGATGTCCGTTTTCATCCGATCCGCCAGACGGATGGAAATTAGGGTTTGCATACGTCTGGATTTTGCGGAGCGGATCGGATGTCAGAGGACATGTCACCGCTGACATCCGACACTCCATAGAGGTGCATGGAGCGCCCGTTCAGATCCGCCTGAAAAAACTGACAGGCAGATCTGAACGGTCCGCATGTGTGAAAGGGGCTTTATTTGCAAAATAGCTCAAGCTCTGTCAATTTTCAAGTCTTATAAGTACCTGAAATAAATAAAGTCTTGCCACAGTTTCTTAATTGGATTTAGGTCTGGACTTTGACTGGGCCATCCTAACACATAAATATGCTTTGATCTAAACCATTCGATTGTAGCTCTGGCTGTATGTTTAGGGTCATTGTCCTGCTGGAAGATAAATCTCTGCCCCAGTCTAAAGTCTTTTGCAGACTCTAACAGGTTTTCTTCTAAGATTACCCTGTATTTGGCTCCATCCATCTTCCCATCAACTCTGACCAGCTTCCCTGTTAAAGAAAAGCATCCCCAAACCATGATGTTGCCACCACCATGTTTCACGGTGGGGATGGTGTGTTCAGGGTGATGTACAGTGTTAGTTTTCCGCCACACAGTGTCTCTTAGGCCAAAAAGTTCAATTTTGGTCTAATCTGACCAGAGCACCTTCTTACACGTGTTTGCTGTGTCCCCCACATGACTTCTCACAAACTGCAAACAGGACTTCTTATGGTTTTCTTTCAACAATGGCTTTCTTCTTGCCCCTCTTCCATAAATGCCAGATTTGTGCAGTGCACAACTAATTGTTGTCCTGTGGACAAATTCTCCCACCTGAGCTGTGGATCTCAGCAGCTACTCCAGTTACCATGGACTTTTTGCTGCTTCTCTGATTAATGGGCTTCTTGCCCGGCCTGTCAGTTTAGGTGGACGGCCATGTCTTGGTAGGTTTGCAGTTGTGCTACACTCTTTCAATTTTCGGGTGAAACCCTGCTTCAAACTTATCCAGAACTTAATCCCTGACCTGTCTGGTGTGTTCCTCGGCCTTCATGATGCGGTTTGTTCACCAAGGTTCTCTAACAAACCTCTGAGGGCTTCACAGAACAGCTGTATTTATACCGAGATTAAATTACACACAGGTGGACTCTATATACTAATTAGGTGAATTCTGAAGGCAATTGGTTCCACTAGATTTTAATTAGGGGTATTAGAGTAAAGGGGGCTGAATACAAATGCACGCCACACTTTTCATATATTTGTAAAAAAAAAATTGAAAACCATTTATCATTTTTCTTCCACTTCACAATTCTGTGCCACTTTGTGTTCTATCTCATAAAATCCCAATGAAATATATTTACGTTTTTGGTTGTAACATGATAAAATGTGGAAAAAATTTCAAAGGGTATGAGTACGTTTTCAAGGAAATGTATGATGACCGTAACTGCTACAACCTACCAGGATCAGTGCCCCGATCCTGAACTTCTGCCTGCATAAACTGAAGATTACAGATTCAAGCCAAAAAGGGACTTCTTCCTACAAGCATTGCACAGGAAGCAAAGACTGAAAATGTACATGGGGTAAGCCTGCGTTCACCCTTGAGAAGAATGTGACCAGAACAAATTTCCAGTGATTTTGAAGTTTTTTGTTTTTTTAAGGCATGTAAAAGCTTTATGCAACTGTTCTTGCACATGTATCAAGAATCAGGTGTTTTCTTTCTGGGCTAGACAAGGAGAGCAGAGAAGTTCTAGAGGATGAGAGAGTTTTTCTGGCATGAAACAAGCATTCCCACTGAAGTCAGGTGTATGGAAATACTACATAACACTAAGGTCTGAGTGGTGGCTAAAGCTGGCCCCATATAGTAATACATTTCTTTTGTTTAGCCTGTGGGTTGAATGAAAGAAACCTAAAGCTGGCCATACATTATACTGTTGTCTTATTAAATTTCCTTTAGATTTATCTTTAACTATGTAGTGCAATAGCCTGCCTGACTGCATACAAACTAAAAGTGTTTATGTTTGACCTTATGTTTTAGTAAATCTAAAGGAACATTGTACAAGAAAATATATAATATATGGCCAGCCTTACAGATTCTTCCATCTACATAAACACAGAAAGATGCCTCCCCTCTGCTAGGCTATTTTATTCCGACAGCAGCTAGTGCTGGCTAATAGAATACCTAAATAGTACCAGCAGCTGAATTTCTTTGAATCGGCCAAAATTCTAACTGTGTATGGTAACTTTAGATCTTCTAAATCCACAAATTATTATATATATATATATATATATATATATATATATATATATATATATATATATATATATATATATATATATATCTTGTACCCAATCTGCAATCCAAAAAATCTTGTGTGGAGTTCTTCTTTAATCTGATCTTCACGTTTAATGTCCCTTTAAATACTTTGTTTGGACTTAGCTGGCCCAAATAAACAATTTACTGCACTATGAAGTGCATTTGCTGGATGTGCTGTTTTACCTGTGCATAGGCCCAGCTGAGGTCACATACAATTAAAGGAGAAGTCCAGCCTAAGCTTTTTAGGCTGGGCTTCTCCTATGGGTCACAGGAGTGCAATTCATTTTGCACTCCTGTGACCTGTTTTCAGCGGAGAGCGGTATGAAACCCGCTCTTTGCTGACGTCACTGCCATCACTCGAGGCAGCGTGTCATCCCGACCTCCCAAGTCTGGATCCGCCAGCTGCCAGTGACGTCAGCGACTGATGGCAGTTACGGCCGCTCCCCGCCCCTCCACAGCTCAGCGCTCCAATGAACGTGGAGGAGCAGAGAGGAGAGCTGCTAACTGACAGTCAGCAGCTCTCCTCTCAGGGATCTGTGAGAACCAAGCCATCAGCGGTGTTCGGTGGCTCGGTTCTCAGTGCAGAGATGCCGGGGGACAGCTGCAGCCATCTAGGCAAGTATAAATATAAAAAAAAAACAAAAAAAAATACACTTTTTTTTTTTATACAGCGCACCCAGCAAGCACATCAAACAAACTATTTAAAGAGACCGTAAACACGAAGATCAGCTTTAAAGAGGAACTCCACCCATATACTGCAAAAATAATAGTCAGCAGAGGAGGATTAAAGTAGTACTAAACCCTAAAACAACAATGTTATAAACTGCAGTCCTTAGATGTGGTGGCTCCATTAGTTTTCTTTTATTAGGCTTTTTTCATTTGTTTTCACCTGACCAGTAACACACTTCCTGTCTTAGAGTTGCTCCATTTTGGATGGAGGAGCAAGAGACACTTTTGGACAGCAGCACTGTCAACCTGTGTAGAAGGTAACGTGTTTGGGGACCACTCACCTATATCTGCATGCTTGTCAAATTAGGACAAGTAGCTGTGAACATGCAGCCACTGTGTTCCTATAGACTTAGGCTGCCTGGTGGTTCCAGCTGCATAAACAGTCAAATCACCTTGCACAGGCCCCCCCCCCCCCCCACAACGTGAATTAGGCCTTCTATGAACGTGGGTAAAAAATATCAAAGCCCAACTCCAGCTAGAAGAGTACACAGTACTTGCTCTAAAAAAAAAAAAAAAAAAAAAAAAAGTACAATTATGTAACAGGCTAGGTGGAAGGGGGGTAAAGAACACTATAATTTTCATTTTAAATAAATTCTATAAATTAAAAAAAATTGCATATATGTAATGGTTTTCATAACCACACACACATTATGGTGGCCAAACACGCTTTGATAAATGATCAATTCCTTTTCCAACTGCTCTCTTCCAATAGAAATAATGCCACATGGGGAAGTGGATTTCAATCAATTGTTTAAGTGGTATTAAACCCAAAAGCCAACATTTATTGTATTGCAGCATACCAATTCTTAGATGCGATAGCTGCATTCACATTTTTTAAAAGAACAAGCTCTATTGCAAATGTATCAGTTACAGGGATGAGATAAACCATTTAACACTAGCAGGGGTGCTGCCGCTTTATCCCAAAAGGAAAACATTTTTTTCTGAAGTTTGGCTTCAATTTGTTACTGTATCTAAATCTGGTAGTAAATCTAACACTCCTCTCCCAGGCTGACAATCCTGCTGTCCAAAGGTGCCCCCTTGTGCTCCTTCATCCAGATTGGGGGCACTCCAATACAGGAAGCGTGTTAATGGCCAGATCACCAGGTGGAAAACAGAGGGGAAAAAAGCCAAAAGAAAGAAAACTGATGCAGCCACCACATCTAATGATTGGTAAGCTGCAATATAATGCATTCTTAGTTTTGGGTTTAATACCCATTGAAGCTACAATCGTAACTTACGATTGTGAGTTTTTGATCGTATCTGTTTCTGCCATGCAATCGAAATATGATCGTAATCATGAACAAAAGTATCTCAGTGCTGCCAATCGATGCAAAACAATAGATCATCTTCCACTGCATACGACTGACTCTATATAATCAGATCAGATCTAAAGGGGTTCTAAAGCTGACCATATGCTGATCGAAATATAGCCGGGTAAGCACTTACTGGCTGAATTTCCATCAGTGTTTGTCTGTCCCCAATCAACAGAAGTCGATCATTTGATCGACTTCAATGGAAAGAAAATGTTGAAAACCTTTTGTTGATCAGCGGCTACAGCCAATGGTCTTCAGTCACTGATCAGTTTGAACTCCTCCATCCACCTTGCTTATGTGGATGGAAGAATCTTTTTTTTCTACCCTGGCTGAACGAGAAAAAAAAAAGAAATTAAAAAAAAAAACCGTGTGTGGCCAGGTTAATCCTAACCAGTCTTAAAAACGTCCCCTCCTAACACCTATGCTGGCTCATTGATTTAAAAAATATATATATTACTTACCTATTTTCAGCCCACTCTGATCCAGTCACGTGATCTGGTTCCCCTGTGTCAGCCAGGAGCGGCTGTAGGGGACAGAAAGAAGCATCAACAACATTTTGAATGTTCTCTCCTCTCCCCTGCAGCCGCCACTGGCTGACACAGAGAATCAGGTGACTGGAATGGGTTGAAAATAGGTAAAGTATCTTTCTTACACAAGTTAGTCAGCATAGGTGGAAGGAACATTTTTAAGACTAGTTAGGTTTAGACTGGAATTCCACTTTAGCTCGATTAACACCAGTGCAGCTTTGAAATTACGCTACTTCAGAATGATTTCAAAGCCGCTGATCAGTGCAATTTCATGTGGGGCTTGCCTACATCTGTGCGACTTCATTTACACAGATGTCAATGCAAGCTGCACATAAAATTGCACAGAAATAGTGCAGGACCCTTTGAGTCGCAGCAATTTGAACGATTCCATTGTCAGCAATGGGGTGCGACTTGTCATGCGATTTTGAACTGTCAAAATGCATGACAAATCGCACTGGTGTGAACCAGGGCTTAAAGTGATTGGTAGAGAAATTACGGCTACTCAATCGCTTTGCGGATTTGATTGTATCGCACATCGATCAGATAATAAAAATTGACCACCAATAGATATACATTGCTAGAAGGCCTCAGTCACACAGATGTAAAATTTAAAAAAAATAGAAAATTGCATTTGCATGTGTTTTTTTTATATATACACACGGATCTATGTTATTTTCAATGACAACATTCACACAGGTGCGTAAATGTGCACTGCGTTCATATCCGTAACACGAAATCCAAAAATCTGCCATTGAGGACATATACGTCAGATGTAAGTATCAGGGGGAAAAAAAAAAAAAAAAAGGGAAATGAGAAAAAAAAAAAAAAAAAAAGCAGGACACTTTCACGCAAGTATTAAGGCCTGGTTCACACCTATGCATTTTTTTAGCGCGTTTTCAGGTTTTGCATAAACACACTACAGTCCATTTAACATGGTTTCTTATGGATGTAGTTCACCTCTGTACATTTTATGGAAAGGGCCAGGGACTTTTTTTCTGTTTTTTTGGTTCTATAGACTTCAATGGATGAAAAGCGTGTATCAAAATACGCAAAATGCACCTGGAATATGCAAACTGCAACCTGCATAGGTGTGAATCAGGCCTTACGGATCATTACGCAGACAAAAAAAAAAAAAAAACACACACACACACCACACACGTGTAATAAGATCAGCTAAATTTTGATGCCCATGTGAATGCAACCTTACAAATTTTTCTCATTCTGATCTAGGACTAGAGTTTGTCAATAAAGGGTTAAAAAAAATAAATAATAATAAACACAACACACAACAAATATTTCTCCTGATTCAGATGATAGAAATGGAATCTATGGGTATTAGTAACAAAGAGCAAGTGAAACTCTGGAGGCCAGGAGGCGAGGGGTTAAAGAGGGGACCCGATCCCAGAAAGACGACAACCTTGTGTAGAGATGAAGTATCCCCCCCCCCCAAGGTTGTCCCCCCTCCCATAAATAAATGTATTTCCCATCCCCAATAATAATAATAATAATAATACAGAGGGTAGGGGGGCAGACTTTGGCTCCTGGGAGGTGTGGGCACCATGTCAGGGACTGTCCTTATCTCCTGAACCATATTCCTATAGAGCCCAGTCTCACACATGATGGTTTTGTCTGCTGACTTTGCATGAAGTTGTTGATGTCGGTGTGTGTGTGTTTTATCATAGTGAGGTGTTTTATTATTTTTTGTTGTTGTTGTTGTTGCTGTTTTTGATTTGTGAAGGTGTAGAAAGTCTATAAAGAATGGCCATGCCAGGCAGACATCGCACCACCAATGTGAGGAGATATCCAAGCACTGCTAAAGTGCAGCAAGCTGGCCCCCTCCCATGCACACACATATACACAACATCCTCCTACAGGAATACATTGTTGCAAACTTGGGAAGCTCTTGAAAAACGTCGAAAGCCTTGCAAAGGAGAGAAAACCCCTCCAGCAGGTAGTTCAGACTTTCCCCTGTCTAAGGACACCCGTTGCAGAGCTTTTTCTTACCCGTCCGGACTTTTTCCAGGCGGATTTGTAGGGCCCGGTACGCCGCTCTCTCTCTCTCCTTTTGCTTCTCAGCTATTCACCCCCCACCGCTGCTCACTGCCTCATTCCAATATGGCCCAGAGGCTGTCACTGCGCATGCGCCATGTTTGCTCGCTCCCTCTCTCTCTTTCTCTTTCCTCGCTCACTGCCTTCTCTTAATTTTTTTTTTAGGGCATTTTTCGTTCTTCCTCCACCCACTTTCTTTTTTTTTTTTTGAGCTTTATTTTGACACTCTCTTCCTTCAACTCTTCCACCTTCCCCAGTCAGCATGTTGCCATAGGCACTTTGGAGTTGTGTTTCTCCTGCCTGTCATGTATTAGTAAGGTGCTTTGCACGACTCTCAATCACAGGAAGTACACACAACTTGCGATATTTAGCCAAAAATCCCCACCAAATCCACCCAGAGAATGTCAGCCTCTGACAAACCGACCTCATGGAGGCAGGTCACACCATTCTCCTCAAATTCAGGAGGCTGCGTGTCATTGCTAAATATTTCATGCCGCTCGCTGTTATTTGTCTTAATACAGGTTGTTGGAACTCTGCTGACGTTACTTAACCCCCCACCCCAAAAGGCTTTTCACCAACGTCTATGGATGTGCAGCGTGGAAAGAGTTAATGGCAGCCGGTGGTATTTGTGGTAATACAGGTTGTTCTTCCTCTATTACCATTATTTAACCCCCCCACAAGGGCTTTGGAACCAGTCGTAATGTTGGCGGAGGTGCAGCAAGGAAAGCGTTAATGGCAGTCAGCGTTATTTGTGTCAATAAACGTTTTTTTCCTCTGTTACCAATATAACCCCCCCCCCCTCCAGAAAGGCTTTGGACCCAGTCGTAATGTTGGCAGAGGTGCAGCAAGGAAAGCGTTAATGGCAGTCAACTATATTTGTGTTAATAAAGGTTGTTTCTCCCCTATTAACTTTATTTAGACCCTCACAAAGGCTTTCAAACATGTCGTCATGTTTATGGATGTGCAGTGTGGAAAGGGTTAATAGCATACAGCGGTATTTGTGTGAATGCTGGTTTCTCTACCTCCGTTAACATAAACCCCCCCCCCATCCCCCAAAAAGGCTTTTTACCAAGTTGTAATGTCTATAGATGTGCAGCGTGGAAAGAGTTAATGGCAGCCAGTGGTATTTGTGGTAATACAGCTTGTTCTTCCTCTATTACTATTATTTAACCCCCCAAAAGGGCTTTGGAACCAGTCGTAATGTTGGCGGAGGTGCAGCAAGGAAAGCGTTAATGGCAGTCAGCGTTATTTGTGTCAATAAAGGTTGTTTTTCCTCTGTTCCCATTATATAACCACCCCCACCCCTCCAGAAAGGCTTTGGACCCAGTCGTAATGTTTGAGGATGTGCAGCACAGAAAGGGTTAATGGCAGTCAATGTTATTTGTGTTAATACAGGTTGTTTCTCCTCTATTATCTTTATTTAGCCCCTCAGAAAGGCTTTCAAACAAGTCGATATGTTTATGGCTGTGCAGTGTGGAAAGGGTTAATAGCATACAGCGGTATTTTTGTGTATGCAGGTTTCTCTACCTCCAAGCCCCCAAAAAGGCTTTTGACCAAGTCATAGGGTCGACGGATGTGCAGCACAGAAAGGGTTAATGCCTGTTGGTGTTATTTATGTTAATACAGATTATTTCTCCTCCAGTAATGTTATCCCCCCCGCCCCCCGGAAAAGGTTTGGAACGGGTTGAAATGTTTACGGATGTGCAGCGTGGAAACAGTTATTGGCAGCCATCGTTTTTTTATGTTAGAACAGGTCAAAAATGTCTGTGGATGTGCAGCATGGAAACGGTCAATGGCAGCCGATGGTATTTGTGTTAAAGTATAACTAAAGGCAAAACTTTTTTTTCATTTTGGATAGAGTGGAGAGGGATTAGAACCCCTGTCGGTTTGTATTGCTGTCTGTGCCCCCATTAGGGAGATTCACCTTCTCTGTTTGTTCTGTTTACCATTATCATTGAAAGTATAGGTAAAAGTAAATCCCACATTTTGGGTTCTCCCCTGAAAAGTAATCAAGGGGAATTTTTCCAATGGGTACACTAGTTCTGGTGACCTGGGGGGCCCGAGGGTTTCTTCTTACTTCCTGTTCTGGCTATGGGGCAGGAAGTGAAAGTAAATCTCCCAATGGGGCAAAGAGGGCAAAAAAATGTGGCATGGGTTATAACCCTTCCTTACTCTATCCAAATTTTCAAAGAAAAAATTGGAAATCTTTTTTTTTTTTTAATTGTGCTTATCTAGCTGGATGCAGCATTAGTCCCCCGCCGGCTCTAACACTGAAAACCGAGTGATCAAACACCGCCGATCGCTCGGTTCTCAGAGCTCCCTGAGCAGAGAACTGCTCACCCCCCCCCCACTCACTGGACCACTGGGCTGTGGAGGGGGCAGGAGTGGCTGGCTCAGGCTCACTGAGAGGCTGAGCCAGGTGCCGGTCCAGGCATGTGAGCGGATCCTGACCATGTGATCGCAATGATGTCAGCCAACAGCAGGCTTCAGCTCACTGTCTGCTCAAAATGGGTCACAGGAGTGCAGAACGAACTGCACTCCTGCCATCCACAGGAGAAGTACATCCAGTCAAGCTTTGGTTTTACTCCTTTAAAAAAGGTTTTGCCTATAGTTCTACTTTAATACAGGTTGTAATGTTATTTAACCGCCAGAAAGGGCAAGTCTAAAAGTTTGAGGATATGCAACACAGAGAGAGTTAATGGCAGTCGGCATTATTTGTGTTAATACAGGTTGTTCCTCCTCAATTAAAACTATTCCCCCCCCCCCCCCCCACCAACCCACCAAATAGGCTTTCGTCCAAGTTGTATTGCTTGCGAATATTCAAGGCTAATGTCAGTTAGCAGTATTTGCGTTAATACAAGTTTTTTTTCTTCCAGCAACGTTATTTAACCGCCCCCCCAAAGGCTTTTGACAAAGTCACAATGTCTATGCAGTGCGGTGTGGAAAGGGTCAATGGCAGTTGGTGGCATTTGTGTTATTACAGGTTCTTCCTCTATTAATGCTATTTAACCCCCTACCCAGAAGGGCTTTCGGCCAAGGCGCAATGTTTAGGGATGTGTAGCGCAGAAAAGGGGAAAGGGTAAAAAGGGTAGATGACAGTCGTTGGTATTTGTATTACTACAGGCTGCTCCCCCTACAATAATTTTATTTAACAACCCCCCCCCCCCTCACTTGTGCTCTCAGGCGGGAACGTGCGCTGTTATGCACAGATACCATTGAAGAAACCAGGAGAATATAAAAGCTAACCGGCACGTATGCACAAAAGGACTGGCTGCAAGGAATCATAGGACATGTAGTTCTGATACAGCAGACCACCTTGACTGTTACCTGATATTATAACCAGTCCTTGCTCCCTGTCCAGAATATAAAAGTGAATCTTTGGGGAAATAGAACAGGTAAAGGAACTGACTGAAACTCATAGTAACAAGTTGCTAATGGGAAAATGCTTTGTACACCCAGGGTTCAAAGCGGTATTAAACCCAAAACCAAAAAATGAATATATTGCAGCTTACCAAGAATTAGATGTGGACGCATTCGTTCTTTTTTATGCTTTTTCCTTCTGTTTTCACCTGGTGAGCTGGCCAGCAACACACCTCTTGTATTACAGTTTGGTCACACCGAATGTGGCGTTAAAAACGTGCGACTTCTTGAAATCACACAATTTCAAAGCCGCATGTCAGTGCGACTTGAAAGATAGCTGTGTGACTTCATGCACAGATGTCTATGCAAGTGAACTTGCAAAAAGTAGTGCAAGAACTACTTTCAAAATCCATGTGACTACGATGGAGTTGGAGTTGGAGTCACACCTATTTCCATTGCGGACAATAGGGTGCGACTTGTCATGCGATTTGAAACTATCAAAGCACATGACAAGTTGCACCGGTGTGACTGGGGGGGCTTGGTGTGCACCTATTCTGAATGGAGAAGCAACAGAGACACCTTTGGGCAACATCATTGTCAG
The DNA here is from genome assembly GCF_042186555.1 of Aquarana catesbeiana. Classification (NCBI taxonomy): domain Eukaryota; kingdom Metazoa; phylum Chordata; class Amphibia; order Anura; family Ranidae; genus Aquarana; species Aquarana catesbeiana. Next base: position 95,460,282 of record NC_133330.1, read on the forward strand.
TCTGGGGGGAGGGGAGTGTTAGACATACCTCCCAAGTTTTTGACATGGAAATGAGGGACACCTACCAGCAAAGGTATGCAGGCATAGGATACACCCATTGCTACGCCCCCTTAAAGGAGAAATGTACAAAAAAAACAAGATTGGTTAAACCCACAAGTGCTTTTTTTACCACTACTATTCCTTTATATTGGCTTTTGGAATTTACAAATGCAGCAATTTAGAAATCAGATGAAAGGTTTAGCGCTGGAAAACACTTTTTGATAAATAAAAAGTGCATTTTATATACATCTATTTAGATCAGACCAAAATGAGGGATAAATGAGGAGGAATAAGGGACAGAGGGACATTGCTCCAAATCAGGGACAGTCCCTCAAAATGAGGGACAGTTGGGAGCTATGGTGTTAGATGGCCTAGCAGATTTAAAAACACTGGTGCCGCTTTCATACCAGCGGACTGATCAGGTCTGCCTGTCCGTTTTTCAGGTGGACCCGATTGGGCCACCCACTCTCTTCTATGGGGTGGCGGACATGTGTCCACTGACAGCCGCCGGGCATCAGATCCAACAAAATCCGCTGAAAACAGACGCATGGCGATACATTCACCATCTGTCCAGCGGGGTGGATCAAATGACAATTTTTGTTCTTTAGGAATAAAGGTTTCATATAATTAAATAAAAGTGGATAATTTTAACCACTCCTGTCAGTGGTAAATGGTCTGTCTCATCCCTGTAACTGATAAATTCTGCTGGAGAGCTTCTTCTTTTGAAAAACAGACTTACTGGCTGGATCACCAGATGAAAATAGAAAGCCTAAAAAAGAAAACAAATGCAGCAATCACATCTAAGAAATTTTAAGCTGCAATATAATAAATGTTTGGTTTTAGGTTTAATACCACTTCAATACTACTTGAAATACTCGTTTAGGTCTGGAGGGCTGCAAAATGACTTTTACTGACCTGATCCTCTACTTCAGCAGGCGTCCTCTGAAGCCTCTTCTCCCCATTCTCCTCTTGTGTCATGAAGACCAATGCAGCGCACATAGCCTTGATTTGGATTTGTGGACCCCGAGGGACGTTTCAAAAGAAGAGGAGAACGGCAGCTGCTGGAGGATTTTTACTTTCCCCGGAAATGGGCTTTAAATGCAACGTATTTCAGTCCACAAATCCCTAAATGTGCTAAATGCGTTTTTTTTAAGCTTTTTTCCTTTATTCTCATCTGGTGATCCAGGCAATGAAACACTTTCTATCTTAGGGTGGCACTGTAACCACCCTTGGACAGCAGCATTGCCAACCTGTGGAGAGGGTAGTGTTAGATGCATTAGCTATTTAAATGGACTTTTACATAAATAAATCAAATCTGACCACTGTAATCACCCTTTCCAGTGTTAAATGTTTTGCCTCAACCCTATAACTGTCACTTTTGCTGGACAGCTTAGTCTGGAAAAGAAAGTGAAACATAACAGACATATTGGCTGAAACATCAAGTGAAAATAAAGGAAAAAGCAAACCAATTCAACCACTACATTTAAAGTGTTAGTTCACCTTGGACAGCGCCTGCACTGTGAAACGATGTGGACCGTCCTGGAAGTGCTGCACAGAGAAGAGGGATGAGAGCCAGGATTTTAGATCTCGGGACCACTGGCCCACCTTCATGGGCTCTGACAGCTTCGCATTTTATTCTGAAAAGGTGAACTAACACGTTAAAGCTGAATTTTTTGTTGGGGGAGCGGGTACTGATTGTAATCCTCACCTAGGTGAAGATAGCGTTCCTTGCCCTAACTCTCCCCTGCTGACACCTCCTAGGACCTGTCACATTTCCTAGGAGGATGCCGCACCATTCACAAAGTGGTGTGCAAACTCACACATGCACAGTGGGAAGGCAGCTGTGGCTCCTCAGGAAGCCACAGCTGGTTCCCGTATCCAAGATGGAGGCAATAGTGACCCACAGCGGTAAGAAGAACCAGTTATTTCTGGTCGTTTCTGATGCTATGTTGAATCTCTGTTATTTATTTGATTTTTGTTTTTCTTGATGTTAAAAATCGCAGATGGGATGCATGCGCTCTTTATTTTGCCACTTGGTCTTTGACCTTGATGAGTAACTTTTCAGGCGACAGGATGGTTAGCTTTTTGTGCAGTCGTATGGCTCATATGGTGGTTTATGTTAAAGTTATGTACGCTTTCTCTGCATTCTTATCTGTATGAAAAATTTTTCTAAAATAAAGAGTATAAAAAAAAAAAAAGAAAAAGAACCAGTTGTGTGAAAACAGCGCTGGACCCAGGCACTGGTAAGTACCTAATTTTTAAAGTAAGCATCTACAGTAAAAAATGTTTTTGCAGGTAAAAAAATTAGCATTTTTTTTTTTTTTTCTCAGAAGCCTGCGGAGCATTGCACCCACAATCAGTGGATCATGGGTGCAATGTGAAGCTACTGCTACTTTTCCTCTCTACAGGCTTTCTGTTTGAGAGCTGTAGAAAGTGTCAGTGAACTACAAGAGCACTCACCAGCACCCTCGCAGTTCATTGAGAACTACAAGCCACCTGCCACTCTATGTGTCCGCTGTTTTTGAAATCTGACAGCAGGTACAGGGAGAGGATTCCCCACCCGCTGTCACAGGGAAGGAGGGAGATCAAGGGGAGGTTGTTGAACAGTTACTGTACAGTTACATTACACCCTAAATGCAAGCGTAACATGTTCAGAAAGGTGAACTTATCCTTTAAGGACTGTTAAGCTGCAATTTTTTGCGTTTTTTGCTTTTGGGTTTAGATACGCTTTAATGCATATACTAAACATATCCTAAATCCATACCCAGATCGATGCTGCATTCACCTAGGTAAGTATGATTTCTAAAAAAAAAAAAAAAAAAAAAAAAAAAGATAGGGGTGTTATATGAAGCATCCTGCATTGAAATATCACACTTTGTGTAAATGAAGCTTCCATATGGAAATAGGATGATGCGTTAGGATTATAAACAGGGAGACATTGATATAAAATGTGTAAATTCATATTGAATTTTATTAGCCTCTTAAAAAATGGATATAATTTGGAGATCTCAGTATAACTGGTCAACTCAACTCGCACTTGGAGTCTATAGAAGAACTCGATTGCTGGGTACACACAGTCCACATTTTAAAACTGAACAAAGAATTGACAAAGGAGGTACAATGTAAGATCTTTTTAAATGAAATATTGGAGGAGTAACACAAGGAACACTTGCTACACAAGTGACAGGACTTTTTTTAGCATGCTTGACATTTTTTATAGTTTACATGTAAAATTGTATGAAAAAATGGCAGTTGCAACTCTATATTAAAAAAAAAAATGGTAGAATTTTCAAACCTGCTGTATGTGCAAAAGTTCAGGTCTAAGAAGCAAATAATGGTTTCTGCAATATGCCCATATAGCATTTTATTCAAGCTGGACTCTAGGCAAATATTAAAGACACAAATTAATGCAGCTCTCTAAACATTAAAGGAGAAGAACAGCCAAAGCTTGTGCACTCCTTTGACCTATTTTCAGCTGACAGCGGGTTGAAGCCTGCTGTCGGCTGATATCACAGAGCTGAGGCGCTGAGAGCCTGAGCCAGCTGCTCCCACCACTCCAGTAAGCCCGGGGGGGGGGGCAGAGCAGAGAGCCAATGACTGACAGTCACCAGCTCACGGAGCACTGAGAACCGAGCAATCAGCGGTGTTTGATCACTCAGTTCTCAAACTTACTGCCGGCGGGGGACAGATGCAGCATCAGACCGATGCTGCATCCACCTAGGTAAGTATGATTTCTCAAAAAAAAAGAAAAAAAACTCAACTTCTCTTTTAACCACTTGCCGGCCAGCCACCGTCATTATACTGTGGCAGATCGGCATGTTCCCATGAGCCGTCGTAACTATATGTCGGCTCCTTTAAGCGGGATAGCAGGTGTGCATGTGCCCGCTGCTCGCGATTGAGTGGACAAGAAGCAAAACAGGAACGTGTGTGTGTAATCACACAAATCCCTGTTCTGTGATGAGAGACAGATCGTGAGTTCCTAATAGCTAGGAACCACGATCTGTCATCCCCTTCAGTCAGTCCCCTCCCCCAAAAAGTTAGAAAACACAGTCAGGGAACACAGTTAACCCCTTGATCGCCCCCTAGTGTTAACCCCTTTCCTGCCAGTGACATTTATACAGTGATCAGGGCATTTTTATAGCACTGATCGCTGTATAATTGTCAGTTGTCCCAAAAATGTGTCAAAAATGTCCGATGTGTCCGCCATAATGTCGCAGTCATGATAAAAATCGCAGATCACTGCCATTACTTGTAAAAAAAAAATAATAATAAAAATGCAATAAATCTATCCCCTATTTTGTAGACGCTATAACTTTTGCACAAACCAATCAATATACGCTTATTGTGATTTTTATTACCAAAAATATGTAGAAGAATACATATCGGCCTAAACTGGGAAAAAAATTAGCTTTTTATAAAAAAAATTGGGGATATTTATTATAGCAAAAAGTACAAAATATTGTGCTTTTTTTTCTCAAAATTGTCGCTCTTTTCTTGTTTATAGCGCAAAAAATAACCGCAGAGATGATCAAATACCACCAAAAGAAAGCTGAATTTGTTTGGGTACAGCATCGCACGACCGCGCAATTGTCAATTAAAGCCACGCAGTGCCAAATTGCAAAAAATGCTCTGGTCGTTGAGCAGCCAAATCTTCCGGGGCTGAAGTGGTTAAAGAAAGGAAAGGACAACAACCTTTTAAATGCTACTTACAGCATTGCTTTGATACTCATTTTTGTTTAACTATCGAAAATCAGCATTTAAATGCCTTGTTTTGAAGTTAGTTCCTAAGGTCACGTGATTACTACCCATCACTTCTGGTCCTGTGCCTTCCATCTTCATTCTTCAGGACAAGTTAGTAGAGGAAGAACCTGCACTGTCACATGCAATGTCAAGCGAAACTAAGCATTGTGGGAATATAGGGAACCAGCACATGGGCAGGAAACAAACAGTCTGGCAGCCACCAAAGGATAATTTAGCACTGCAACTTCTAGGTCCTGACAACACTGGGGAGGGGTCAGCCATTTCAAAAGCGGCTAAATTGTGTTACCAGACCGGGGACAAAAATATTGGTCTTTGCAGGGAATCGGCAAGATCACTAGGTAATTGCTTTGAAATTTCCTAAGCTGCGAAAAAATAAGCATATGCAAATTTTATTTGAAACTTGATTTAGGTTTTTTGACTTTTGCCTGGAGAGATACTTTATTACATCATTAAATGTATTTTTTAAATGCAAGCATTGTAGGTAGCTGTATCAGACTCTTACAATCCTTTGCAGCAGAGCTGGCGGGTGAGAGGAAGAAGCAGTACAAGGAGCCAATCTCTTCATGTACAGACAAAAAGAACATGCTGATAGGCAGTGAAAATGGAGTGACAGATGAGCGCATCACTGTGCTACTTTCACTGTCCAATCACAGGCTGGGCAGTGTAGGACAACCTGGGCTCAAAGAAGGTGGGTTGAATGATACTGGCCAACAGAGTGAGGGCATCTAGTGGCAGAAAAAGTACTGCGGGGGGGATCAATGATTGATGGTAAACATTGCAACAAAAGATGGTTTTGTTATATCATCTTTTAATGAACTATTCGTTTTTAGATGTTATCTTATCTAGAGTTCTGCTTTTACAGGTCACCTGCACGGAAAACTAAGCTGTTGATCTCCATCTGAAAATGTAAGATGCTGGGCTGTCTCTGGCTTCATAGGTTTGAGTTCCAGACCTAAAACAAATATGAGCAAAAAAAGTCAGTTCTCTTAGGGCTCGTTCACACTCGTGGCCAAGGTGCAGTAAAATATTGAAGTTGAAGAGCTCTTCTACCTCACCCCACCTGTTACCCTCTTTAGATGAAAAGGTAGCAGCCGGGATTGTACACATGTCACGAATGCGATGCATTGCTTTGCGGCCACTGCAGAAATTGAAACCCCCCCCACACACACACGCACACACACACACACACACACTTTTGGCGGGTGCAGCGCCCGCTAAATGCGACCTATTCAGGTGAATGGTCATGTTCTGCAAGCACTCTGCACACTAGTGTGGGGACAAAGTGTTAAAGCAGGCAGTGGGGAAATGATACCTTGCTTCTTCACCATCTCTCAAACTGTCAAATGCTCTCTGAAGAGCAATCCGAATGTGGATCACTCTTCAGAGAGCAAAACACGTGTGAACGAGCCTTTAATGTGTGTATTGTTCTAAGTCAGTTCTTCAGAAAGTATTGAAGTTGATAGCATGATAGTTGGGTGACAAGCATTTTCAGAAAGAAGTCGGCAATGGCTGCTTACATTTTTAGAGTAATGGAAACTTTCATATACAGGTTAGTAACCGCGGTCAGTACAGGTTTCTTTAACTGCGTTAATGGATGAGTCCATTATGAAGAGGTAAATGTATCAACTTGTACTACTGTATAGAGCAAAATAGTCATTTTAAGTGCATTGTTGAAATATTTTGAAAGCTATGTTAGTAATAATTCTGTAGTTTTCTTTTTTGTTTTCGATCAGAGGTATATAAATGGAAAAGAAAAGAGGATATGTTACTTAAGACAGCAAATTGGGTTCTAGTTGTGGAATTTTCCAGGTCAGGTGAGAAAATGAAAGTAAATATCTAGTTGCTATGGATAGCTCCTCCATTCTCCTTTCCTCCATGTTTTATATGTCAGTCATTTGATAGGCAACACACTTTATAGCTAAAGAAACATTCAGAATATTGAACAATTCCCAGAGCAAGCCTTAACAATGATGTTTTGGAAGCCTATGGCGTGTTCCCTGAGAAGCTAGTAAGCAAGTTTGACCTTAAAGAACATACTATACATAAAATACAATATAACTGATCATATCTAAACTGTGAACACCTGAGATAATGCAGCGAACGTGACAACTAGTATTTTCCTATATATATCTGACATTACCGAAAAAAAAATCTGCATTCTCTGCAACCTCCTACAAACCTGTGAACATAAAACAGTAATTCACTGGGAAGACCAGTTTACTGCTGTTTCTAATCCTCTCTCTGAGTTCCTTATGCAGATGAGAACAGAGGTTATGTTGTAATCACTTATAAAAAAAGGAAAAAATTGTATTTGTGATGTTTTTTAATATATATATATATATATATATATATATATATATATATATATATATATATATATAATAAAATATACATATATATACTATAATGTCAAAGGTATTGGCACACCTTCCTTTACACGCACATGAACTTTAATGTTATCCCAGTCTTAGTCCGTAGGGTTCAGTACTGAGTTGGCCCATCCTTTGTAGCTATAACAGCTTCAACTCTGTCCACAAGGTTTAGGAGTGTGTCTATGGGAATGTTTGACCATTCTTCCAGAAGCGCATTTGTAAGGTCAGGCACTGATGTGGATAAGAAGGCCTGGCTCGGTCTCTGCTCTAATTCATCCCAAAGGGGTTCTATCAGGTTGAGGTCAGGACTCCGTGCAGGCCAGTCAAGTTCCTCCACCCCAAACTCACTCATCCATGTCTTTTAAAAAACGTGATCAAGTGTTGCGCAAAAAACTTGATGACCCACCACTGCGCTACGGTGTAAGGTGAACAATAACTATAGCTGCCAACTTAAAAAAGAAAACTGTAGCAAAGTATTCCAAAGTGAATCAATGAAATAGTGGCGCTACTATTAGCGCCATTCATGTCTTTGACTGAAGTCAAACGAAATGGGAGATCTAAATGCAGATTGTTTGCCGCAAAATAATATGGCAAAGCCTAAATAATTTGAGTATATTCTGTTGAGAAACTATGAATACCTAAACCAAAATTGTTGTGTGCCATCTCAAATATAGGGATATTTATAGCTTAGTAGTACCCTAATGCCGTGTACACACGGGCGGACTTTTCGACCAGACTGGTCCGACGGACCGAATCCGGCGGACAATCCGACCGTGTGTGGGCTCCATCGGACCTGCAGCGGACTTTTTCAGTCAAAAATCTGATGGACTGTAGATTTGAAACATGTTTCAAATCTTTCCGACGGTGTCGAGTCCGGTCGAAAAATCCGCTCGTCTGTATGCTAGTCCGACGGACAAAAACTCAAGCTAGGGCAGCTATTGGCTACTGACTATCAACTTCCTTATTTTAGTCCAGTCATACGTCATCACGTACGAATCCATCAGACTTTGGTGTAATCATGTGTAGGCAAGTCCATTCGTTCAAAAGTCCGTTGGAAAGTCCATCGGACCAGTCCGGTCAAAGTCCGCCCGTGTGTACGCGGCATTAGATGCAACAGATCACAAATGAGTATTTGGCACTGTAGTTTGAGTACATTGGACTTAAACTCATAAGAGCCACCCTTCAATATCAAGTAAGAACAGCAACTAATGGAGAGCAAGTAGATGATTCTGCCTGCCTGTTTCTTTTACAGGAGCATTTTATTCATCTCCACTTTCCTGTGTTGTAGAGTAGGCACCCCAGCTTGCATCCACACATTAGCCATCAGCCAGGATTAGATGTACCATTAGGCACAGTAGCCATGTCTCTGTAGGCTGCAGAAGCTAAGAGGCAGCTTTTCCCTTTTTTTTTTAATAATAGTAGAAATGGTCATTTCATATAAGCTTATTTATGTAGCATCATAATATTGTAAGCCAGGTTAGAACCAGGAGAACAAATAAATGTTTAATGTAAAAGAGGGGATCCTAATAAAAGGGTGGTACTAACAGTGCCAAAGGTTGTGTGCCCAGAGGCTTCAGTGATGACGACCCAGCCCTGGCAAGAACAGTGCTATACTACAATCAAATAATACCATTGCTCATGGAGAATGAAGGTATGCCACAAAGAGTTATTGAAAACAGACCTGATTTTTGAAAATGCTGCATACAGATATGTTGCATGTTTAGGGCAGAAATGATTCAGGGGGTTTCTTATAATAGTTCAACACAATTCACTTTTTTTTAACAGTCAAACATAGTGTAGAGTAATATTTATTTTTCTATGCAAAGTTTCTTTGTGGTCACAGGAAGCTGTACATACAATATACCTCCCAACTTTTTGAGATGGGAATGAGGGACACCTATTAGGAAAAGTATGTAGGGCATAGGACACACCCCCTGCCACACCTCCTTATTATACAAAAAAACTGATTAGTTAAACCCAAAAGTGCTTTTTTTACCTCTACTATTCATTTATAATGGCTTTTGAAATATACAAATGCAGCAATTTAGAAATTGAATGAAAGGTTTAGCACTGGGAAACACTTTTGGAAAGATCAAAAGTGCTTTTTATATACAACTATATAGATCAGACCAAAACGAGGGACAAATGAGGAGGAAAGAGGGACTTTCTTCCAAATCAGGGACAGTCCCTCCAAATCAGGGACAGTTGGGAGCTATGCATAAAAGTGGTATCACCATACAGCCTGTACAGTGCCATCTTAGAGACAGAGCAATGCCATCCTACAACCAGAACAGTGCCATTTTGCACAAAGAAGTACTGGTTTACATCTGGGAAAGTGATACTTTAAATTCAACAGAACAACACACACCATGGACTGTATAGCTTTGATTCTGTGTACCTACAAATATGGAACTTGCAGTTTAAAACTAGCCGAAGATACAGTACAATGAGGGCCTCGTTTTGTAGCAGAATTGAAATGTCCTATGCCAAGGCAAGACTTTCCCCAGAATTCATAAATAGTGTCATAGGCATGTGTTAGAAATCTCTCTCCTGTCTGTGCAACAGATGGTGCAGCCTGTGACAGCTTCATGTAACTGTTGGTAAGGTGTATATGAATCTCTTGTAGAATTGCCAGAATTAATTGCATGCATTGGAAACGGCAAGAATACTGTTGCATGGCTTTCATGAATTTGGCGCAGGACTTTATAATTTTGCCATAATTCCAGAAAAGTGTTGCTAAGGCTTTGAATCACCCCAATTATTTGTATTATTCTCCACACTTCAGGAACCCTGTATCTGTAAGCACCCTCTGAGTGCAACCTCTACGTCACATGTGGCAAGAGCTGGAAGTGGTAGCTTTCCTCTCGGTGGTTCTCACAGATCCCTGCCTGCCCTGCACTCATGGCGGGGACAAGGAAGATGCAGGTGCAGTGTGGGATAAGGCCTCACGTGGTAAGCTACACTGTGATCCCCATCTGTGCTTGGGTGCCCAGATGCTGACCAATGATCCCCCTGAAAGTAAAAGAGAGAGGCAGAGTGGAGCCAACTTTCTCAACTGGCATCTCATGCATTTACAGTAGGCACACAGGAACAATAATGTTCTTTTGAACATTTCATTTGCTGAATATAGATACAGATGCCTAAAGAGAGGTGGACAAAAAATAAGATAGTTATACAGTACTATGGAATTTTTTAACTCTTGGAGCTGCTCCCTCTACTCCTTTAACCCTACTGCCTTGTTGTAAATAAAGCCATACACCTACCCCTCTGCTTCCTATATTAACAGCAGCCATGGATTAAGCCAGCACACCTCTGTACTAACCAATGGGTGGCTGACTAATCAGCTTTTCCGAACGACTTGGCCCTGTACACATGCCCCTAGGGGTGGAATCTATTCATTACTTACTGGTTTCTTGACAGCAATAAGATGAAGAAAACAGTATTTTACAGTTACCTCCTAAAAAGCAAGTGTACTGCATCTGACAGTGAAACGACACTCATGAAAGTGCAAGTAAATCTGACAGTCATGGCAAAATTAGTCTATGTTACTGGTGCCCAGCCTCAGGCACGTTGGTACTTTTTATGCAACCCTTGCAGACAATAGTTTGGGTTTTCCTTTTCCTAGGTGCTTACTCAGGCCAGTTGTAGCATGTCTGCAGTCTCTATCTCCTGTTGCATGTCTTGTAGCATTACATTCACTGAATGTTATGTGCAGCCTTTTGGTGATGTCAGGCACCACGCTCAAAGCCCCCAGTGTCAAGAAAGTTGATCAGCGCTGGTATAAGTAAAGTTTGGGTATTTGCACACATGTCTGTTCTGGCATTCTTCGCATGCCAGGACTGTATTTTCTACAATTAGGGCTCGTTTAGATGGGCAACAATCTCTTTTCAGATGGGCGGTAGAACAGCGACTGTAAGGTATTCAGGAGGCGATACTGCTGCCTCCTGAATACCTTTTTTTTCTTCATTTTTTTATTTAACAGCCAAAGGGGGTTTTGAATAGGCATACTGCACCATAATCATGAGCCAAGCATTTGGCTCTTGTTTGCACCACAGCCCCGTGCACTTGAATGGGTCATGTTTGCTGGCGATACCTAGGTTGGATTGAAAAGGAAGGCATTAGCTTAGGGATTAGGCTGATGTTTTTTGGTAGCATGTTAGCATATGTAGTATAAAGACTTTTTTTTTTCAATCTTTTATTGCATGCAGGAAAAAAAAATCACATTAGGATTTATTAAACACTTTACTTTTTTTCAATTATAACTACAATAGTTTTTTTTTTTTGGGTCAAATGAAGACAGCAATCACATTTGTAACACATCAAAATAATGCTTGTAAATATTTTTAAAAATTCAGATTTAATTGAAGAAAAAAAAAACCCTGCAAGTTGTCAGCATTAATAAACAATGTGATCATCATTTCTAGTGAACATAGAAAAGAAAAACCTGGTACCAATGGTACGGTGAAAAACCCCTTAGGGTCTTTAATAGACAGATCAAAAGTATAAATTTTATTACAAAATATCAATAATAATATACATGTACAAACAATACATAAAGAGCATAAAAGCCATATATAATACCCTGATTGATACAACTGTATAGATGATTCACCATCCTGGTGCTAACGACTGGCAGCGATCGATACAATCTATATAACACCTTACATGTTACGGACTGAAAGTCCTTCTTCAAAGGTTTTATGTTATTGATTCAAATGGGTATACATTTCTACAAAGAGAAAGGAAGTATACAAATAAATTCATCTTTAGTACAGAGTGATACTATTTATCATTGTTCAGCTAAATAGCAAATCAAGCAGTACATTAACAAGACATGTGATATAATACCTGAATTAGTTTACTTACATGGCCAAAAATTCACATAAGGTAAATATCTGAAGAAATTGACTGGGTCAGGAAACACATTGATCAGTGGGACAAGGACAAGTAAGTGGATTTGGAGAGTACTTGTCCCACTGATCAATGAGTTTCCTGACCCAGTCAATTTCTTTTATTTCTTCAGATATTTGCCTTATGTGAATTTTTGGCCATGTAAGTAAACGAATTCAGGTATTATATCACATGTCTTATTAATGTACTGCTTGGTTTGCTATTTAGTTGAACATTGATAAATATTATCACTCTGTACTAAAGATGAATTTATTTGTATACTTCCTTTCTCTTTGTAGAAATGTATACCCATTTGAATCAATAACATAAAACCTTTGAAGAAGGACTTTCAGTCCGTAACATGTAAGGTGTTATATACACTGTATCGATCGCTGCCAGTCCTTAGCACCAGGATTAGCACCAGAATGGTGAATCATCTATTCAATCAGGGTATTATATATGGCTTTTATGCTCTTTATGTATTGTTTGTACATGTATATTATTGATATTTTGTAATAAAATGTATACATTTATACTACCGGTTTGATCTGTCTGTTAAAGACCCTAAGGGGTTTTTCACCGTACCATTGGTACCAGGTGTTTTTTCTATGTTTGCTATAATTGGGTCAGACAGACCAAGCCTTTTCACATACAGTCCCATCCTTCCTCGTATGTCCTCATTTCTACTGAATGCCATCTTAAACATTGTTAGCAAACAAATACAGTCTTGCTCTTTTTTTAACCATCTTCCTTTTCTTTCAAAAAATGTTTTGTTTTTTTGTTTTTTTTGCTTTTAAGTAATCATCCCCCTTTTTGATCTATGTAAACTCCGCTGTAAGTCAGGGAATGTGCACTGAAAAATCTTTTTTTTTTCATGAAATGGGCTCTTTATCTGCACATTAGTTGCTCAACCCACTGTAGCAAAATGAGGTGAATGTGTTAATTGGTTATATTAAGTAATTTCAGCAGCTTCCCATAATAAAACAAAATCCAGCTTTGTCCATAGACAAGAGTCCTTTAAAGAAAAACTTTACTGAGCAAAAAATATACAGTATTCTGCTATTTTTTTTCTATTTGGCTATCAAACTGATTTAGAACATGTCTATACTTTGCAACCAGTGAAGCTGAAGACACAATTCATCTTATGTGTAGCACTACCCTATTGGAAAATACTGTATGCCTGGGTTCTTTTTCCCAGTAATTGCCCCACATCCAGGCACACAATCACAGTCACTCTTTGACTAAATGACAAGTCCAGGGGTTTTGTTTTTGGTGTTATTTATTTAGGGGGTAACTTGGATAGGGTTGGGAAATTGAATGGAATACTACAAAAAGGACAATGTACAAAGTGAGGACAGTAAAGTTCCTTCTGTAGAACAGTAAGAAAAGTCCTTGTACAAGCAGACTGTGGACTTGGCTTTGTAGTAGTAATAGTAATTAAAGGCACAGAGGCCTCCTCTTCTGAGCAATTAGAGCAGAGTCCCTTCACAAAGAACAAGATATACTGAGCTCTTCAGGACACCAGCTGATGTCCCCTTTACACACACATAGATGACTCTCTAGCACCAGAGAGGTATCAGCAGCCCAGAAGTCTCTAAGATTTCTCATAGCAGTCTGTACTCACAACATTTCCTTGGAAAATTGTTTGCCTCGTCCCAACATCCATGCAACACCTTTTTCCTGTAATATCAGAATAGATCTTCAGATGACAGCCCCTCAGCTCTTTGAAACATCAGCAAAGCAGCCCCCCAGGTCACCCACCCAGGGCCTATCCTAGGGTCACAGACACCTGGGTGCAGAAATATTTCTAGCGCCCCCACATGGGCGTGGTCATCTTACCAACTCCTCCCCTTTACAAATGTTTCTATGGCAACGACTCAAACACAGAGATGCTCCCCTAAGAAGTTTTCGTTACCCTAGGATCCTCCCATGATCTTTTAACAATAAAGAAAATACAGGAAGAACGTACACTAATGAGACCTGGAGGGGAGTCTCTCTGATGCACACAGAGAGGGCTTTTGTTAGAGAGTTTGTTAGAAAGAGCCCCCAGACATAGTACAGGAGATGGTCAGAGACTGCAGACATAGTACAGGAGACGGTCAGAGACTGCAGACATATTACAGGAGACGGTTAGAGACTGCAGACATGATACAAGAGATGGTCAGAGACTGCAGATATAATACAGGAGATGGTCAGAGACTGTAGACATGTTACAATAGACGGTCAGAGACCGCAGACATGTTACAAGAGACGGTCAGAGACCGCAGACATGTTACAAGAGACGGTCAGAGACCGCAGACATGTTACAAGAGACGGTCAGAGACCGCAGACATGTTACAAGAGACGGTCAGAGACCGCAGACATGTTACAAGAGACGGTCAGAGACCGCAGACATGTTACAAGAGACGGTCAGAGACCGCAGGCATGTTACAAGAGACGGTCAGAGACCGCAGACATGTTACAAGAGACGGTCAGAGACCGCAGACATGTTACAAGAGACGGTCAGAGACCGCAGACATGTTACAAGAGACGGTCAGAGACTGCAGACATGTTACAAGAGACGGTCAGAGACTGCAGACATGATACAAGAGATGGTCAGAGACTGCAGATAAAATACAGGAGATGGTCAGAGACTGCAGATATAATACATGAGATGGTCAGAGACCGCAGACATGTTACAAGAGACGGTCAGAGACCGCAGACATGTTACAAGAGATGGTCAGAGACCGCAGACATGTTACAAGAGACGGTCAGAGACTGCAGACATGTTACAAGAGACGGTCAGAGACCGCAGACATGTTACAAGAGACGGTCAGAGGGGGGGCGTGGTTTGGCTATGCAGCGGTGAGGACGTGTCTCTCTCGTGCTCCGGCGCCGACACACTATTATCAGCAATTTTACTGATCTGCTCACTCCCAGCCTTCATATAAAGATGCGGAAGAGGTCCGGAAAACCCTTACCTAAAAAAGGAGCTGCCGTGGGATCGATCAAACGGTTCCTGTCCGCAGAACCAGAGGATCCGGAGGACATGGACGGCCTAGGCCGCTCTCCTGGCGGCGTGGGCTCTGGTGCGGGATCCGCCCCCCGACGCAGGCCTGAACACAGACGCCGCTCTCCGGTATCCTCGGCCGGCTCGGATGGAGAGGAGGACTCCCCCAGACGTTCAGGGGTAGAGGCACTGGTAAGCGATCTCCCAACTAAGGCTGAACTGGCCTCCATGTTATCAGGCCTAGAACGCGCCATTAAGAAGGAGGTGTCCGCAGTCCGCGCCGACCTCTCACATGTCCTAGAGAGAGTAGAAGAGTCGGAACAGCGTCTTGATCGCCACGCGGCGGCCATTAGACACTTGCAAAACTCTACCCGCGCACTTACTATAGCACACAGAATGGCGCTGTATAAAATCGAGGATCAGGAGAACCGCAATAGGCGGAATAATATCCGGATCAGAGGCCTACCGGAGGCTACTGGGGATGAAGATCTTCTCCCTTCCATTCGGGGCATATTCAACAGCTTACTGGGCCAGGCCGCAGACTACCCATTGAAAATAGATCGAGTGCACAGGGCCCTCCGACCCCGGAATCTCTCTTCAGATATCCCCCGCGATGTCATTTGCAGGATTCATTACTATGAAGAAAAAGAACTCATCATGAAAAAAGCTAGAGATGCTACCTCACTGGATTTTGACGGCGCCATGCTATCTTTTTTCCCAGATCTTGCTAGGGAAACTCTGGAACGCCGCAGAGCCCTGCGCCCCTTGACAGAGAAATTACGATCCGCCTCGATTAAATACAGATGGGGGTTCCCGGCTGCACTGATCGCTAACAGGGATGGTAAGACTGCAATTCTCCGATTCCCCGAGGAACTGGAAAAATTCTGTATGGATGTTAACATCTCCCCACCGGAGCTCCCTGGATGGCAAGATCACATCCCACCCCTGCCCGCGAACGCCGAATCAAGATGGCAAAAGGTCGACCGTAAAAATCGCTCTTCAGCATCTGGAGGTTCGCCTGAAATGGGCTGACACTATGAAAAAGATGGCACAAGTTCCTGGCCCACTTTACAGTTGACCGACCAGAGTCACATCTGCTTCTTAGTGGGTTTTATGTAGCCTGGCAATAACACAGGCCCTGCTGATTATGGTTCTGACCCACAGCCGTTTGTTTACACGGCGTGGCAACGACAATTTTTTGCCACGTCCTTTATATTTTAAATCTTCTTTTTTTGGGTCCTTTTTTCCTTGCTTTTCCTGTTTGTTTTTTATATACCTATGTTGCCCCGTTATGGGATTTTTCTTAATTTACATGTGTTCTATGTGGAATCCTCCGGGTAGCTGGGCGTCCGGCCTGGCATGACCGGGCTACTCCGGTCATGACACGCCAGGAGTACTTAGTCGCCTGCATCTATCACCTCGGAATGTTTCTGTGTTGGCGCCGGAGCAATCCGATGACGTTCACGCCAAACTTTGTCTCCGTGTGCATATGCACGGAGACCTTCACCCCCCTGTCTATGGGGTGCAGTGTTGGCTGACATCCCCATTCCCCAGCTCTTATTTGGGCGACGGGTGTGGGGGTGTTCGGCCGTCGGTGTGCCCCACCATGCACCGCAGTTCTATGCGTGCACTTTTTGACCACCCCCCTGAGCGGTCTACACTTCATTTGGTAATGGATGATGTTTGTTCTTTATTCCTTCTCTTTCTCATAACTTTACCTGTCTTTTTCTCCCATCCCCCCCCACCTTGCCCATCCCCCGCTCCAACTCCTCTTACCCAACCAGGTCCGGCCCCTCAGAATACAGTGAACGTGGGCTCTCTCGCTGGTCTCCATGGCTAAGGTAAATCTTATCTCTTTTAATGTACGGGGACTGTATGCACCGGGGAAGAGACACAACTTATACAGGGAGCTGGGGCGCCTGCGGGGAGACATTGTTTTCCTGCAGGAGACCCACCTTACTCACTCCACACGGGTGAAACTCTACTCCCCACAATACCCCATGTGGTATTATAGCCTATCGGATGTACATAAAGCTAAAGGTGTAGCCATTGGGCTCCGCAGAGGCACCCCGTTCACATTTGAAACCATGTTAAGCGACCCACTTGGACGTTTTCTGTTCATTAGAGGCAGCTTGGGTAGTATGACATGTACTCTGGCAACCCTATATGCACCTAATCGCGACCAAGCAGGCTTCATTGCCTCCACTCTCACAAAACTTAGAGATTTCGCACGCGGGTGCATCCTCCTTGCTGGCGATTTTAATACCCCGTTAGAACCTGCCATAGACACATCTAAAGGTAGAACCAATATCTCACATAAACGTTTACTGTTTATTCGCAAACGCCTACACGAATCCCAGTTGGTTGACATTTGGAGAATTATGCACCCGCGGGCGAAAGACTATACCCATTTTTCGCAGGTCCATCACACCTATTCTAGAATAGATTTTTTTCTCATTGATCACCACCATCTCTCGCTCCCTATTAACACTCATATAGACTCATCACCCCTATCAGATCATGCCCCGATCACACTAACCATTAAAATCCCCTCCCTACCTCACAGGTCCCCCAATTGGAAGCTTAACGAGCACCTCATTGAAGAGGAAATAGATCGAAAACAAATAGGCGAGAGTTTATCCCTTTACTTTGCTGAAAATAAACATCCTGACATTTCAGCAGGCACACTATGGGAGGCACACAAGGCCCATATTAGAGGGAGGCTCATAGAAATGGGGTCTAGGAAAAAGAAGGAACAATTATTCCAACAATCTAAGTTGCTAGATGAGATTAGAGACCTCGAACAATTACATAAAGCGAACCAATCTCAAGCGGTATTTCATAGCTTGACTCTGAAAAGGGAAGAATTAAAGTCCCTCTTCCACACGGAACAAAAACAACAAGCCCGCATAGTGGCCCAAAGTTTCTATGAATGGGGTAATAAACCGAGTAGACTACTGGCACGTTCACTGCAACAAAAGAAAACAGCCACCTTCATAGCTAAAATCAAAAACTCTGCAGATGATCTGGTCCATGATACACCTTCAATTGCCAAAGAATTTCGGGAGTTTTACCAACACTTATATCACGTCCAACACTCAGTAACAGATCAAGACACTAAGTCTAAGCTCATTAGGGAATACTTAGCTCAAGCTAACCTACCCAGGCTGTCACCTGATATACTTGACACTTTGGATGGGGAGCTCACTATTGCAGAATTACGCATTGCATTAAAAGCCATGGCAAATGGTAAGGCTCCGGGCCCGGACGGCTTTACTGTAGCTTACTACCGTAAATTTGCAGATATTCTACTCCCGCACTTAACCTCTTATGCTAACGCGATTCCCGACGGTGAGTTCCTCAGGCCTGAAACTACCCATGCACACATAACTGTTATTCCTAAAACTGGCAAAGATCCTAGTGCATGTGGCAGTTATCGCCCCATTTCATTGTTGAACATTGATGCCAAAATTTATGCTAAAGCTATAGCGAACAGACTCCTTCCCCTGCTCCCGCAATGGGTCACTTCCGACCAGACGGGATTCATTCCGGGTAGGGAGGCAAGGGACAACTCCCTTCGTACCCTATCGCTAATAACGCACGTCCGCGGGTCGTCCCAGCCCACCCTCTTATTATCAACAGATGCTGAAAAAGCGTTTGATAGGGTGGACTGGGACTTCCTGTTGGCAACACTGACCCACTTGGGCATTAGAGCCCCCTTATTGTCCCAAATAAAGGCATTGTATACTTCTCCTACGGCCCAATTGAGAGTGAACGGCACCCTTAGCGCCCCATTTACTTTACACAACGGCACTCGACAGGGTTGCCCTCTTTCACCTATTTTATTCGCCCTATCGCTTGAGCCCTTTTTGTCCACGGTGAGACATAACCCCTCTATACACGGGATTACTATAGGACCAACCGAACATAAATATGCCGCATACGCAGACGACATTTTGTTCTACGTACAACAACCTCTCATATCTCTCCCTAATCTCATGTCAGAATTCGCTAAGTATGGAACCATCTCCAATTTTAAAATCAATATGTCCAAATCAGAAATACTAAACATATCTATCCCCGCACAGACTGCTTTCCAATTGAAAAGTTCCTTTCCCTTTAGCTGGCAGGCACATAAAATGAAATATTTAGGTATTTATCTCACCCCGAACCCTGACGCCCTGTTCCGCTCAAACTTTTTACCTCTTTTAAACACGATTAAAACTGACTTACAAAAGTGGTCTCAGATGGCCCATTCCTGGCTAGGGAGGATAGGGGTTATTAAGATGAATATACTACCCAGGTTGCTGTTTCTATTTCAAATGATCCCATTTGGGATACCAATAGGTTTCTTTACAATATTGAGATCGCTGGTTAGCAAATATATATGGAACAGAAAGCGCCCAAGGATTGCCAGACTCCTTCTCAACAGATCTAAACGAGAGGGAGGTCTGGCCTTACCAGACTTTAAAAAGTATTTCCTGGCGATTATTTTATCCAGAATCTCTGATTGGAGATTCCACAAAACATCTAAGCTTTGGGTGGAACTGGAAACTGAGTTAAGTGGCTCTGATCTCTTTACGCAACTATGGGTTCCTTCGAAATGCAGAACCTTATCATCCAAGACCTCCCCGCTCACTCATTCCACCCTTGCGATGTGGGACACTCTCTGCAAAACAAATAATTGGCCTTATAACTCCCCCCTCATGCTTTTGACAGGCCACAACTACTTCCCGCCGGGGAACCCAGACCCCAAAACCCATACATGGTCCCTGGGAACGGCGACTCAGCTACACCAGGTCACTACATCGACGGGAATTACCCCCATGACTACAATTTTACAAGACTCTGTGGCTACTCCTATGGATCACTGGAGATACAGGCAACTTGCGGCCTTTGTTCACTCCCTCCCTAAACCCATTAGGCCTCTCACTGAACTGACACCCGTTGAAGCTGCTCTGGCAGAACCACAACCAGTAGAGAGACCTATCTCCCATTTCTATCAAATATTGCAAACACAAAACTCTGCAGAAGATCCAGCTTTCCTATATAACTGGGAAAAGGAACTTCAGAAAGAACTGTCTCCAACCCAAAAGTCCACTATCCTCATAATGTCTCATATTTCTTCCTCGGCCACAAACACAGCTGAAGTAAACTATAAACTCCTAACAAGATGGCACTATACGCCAGCACTTCTTCATAAATACTTTCCCCACATCCCCCCCCTATGTTGGAGGGGCTGTGGGGAACATGCGACCCATGCCCACATCTGGTGGTCCTGCCCGCTGATACGACCATTTTGGTTGACCATCCTTCACTGGATCAAAGAGATTCAAGGATATGAGGTTCCTAATGATCCATTCGTTGTATTATTACATTGTACAGGCAAATCAGTAGGGTCGTATAGGAAATCTATAACTCCTCACCTTCTTAATGCTGCTAAAGCACTTATCCCCAGATTCTGGAAACAAAAAAATATACCTACTCTACGCCAATGGCTAATGGAAGTTGATCGCATATATTATATGGAGGATCTCACCCTCTCCCTTAGAAATAAATCTGATTATGTTAGAAAAATATGGTCCTGCTGGTTTGCCTTTAAATACACATCTGCATTTGCGGAAATTATGTCAGACCCTAAGTAAACTGTTTTAGTAGGTTAACAGTGTATAACAGAAGCCCGGACCTGGGATAATCCCCCCCCTCCCCTCCCTACCCTCTTTTCCCCACCCAACCCTACTATTTTTCCTCTACTCTTTCTACACTATTTTTCTGGTACTCAACTGTTATTATGTTTCAGATTTGTATTGGTACTCTGTCAATTTATAATCATAATGTGGCCAAGACACGAATATTCATATTATATCTGATGGGACAAATATTCTATTGATAACTTATTAAAAGTCTTGTACACTTTGTGTAACGCTAGTGGTTACAATATCCTTATAACTACTTGCTGTAATAAGACATAACATGCTTCCCCACTTATATACTTTTTCCTTGTACTGTTTGTAATACATTGTACCGTGTATTTCCAATTTTTACTCCTTAATAAAAACAATAATTAAACAAAAAAAAACAAGAGACGGTCAGAGACCGCAGACATGTTACAAGAGACGGTCAGAGACCGCAGACATGTTACAAGAGATGGTCAGAGACCGCAGACATGTTACAAGAGACGGTCAGAGACCACAGACATGTTACAGGAGATGTCAGAGAATGTAGACATACTACAGGAGATGGTCAGAGACTGCAGATAAAATACAAGAGTTGGTCAGAGACTGCAGATATAATACAGAAGATGGTCAGAGACTGCAGTTCCTATGGACGTTAGTAGATAATGGCCGATCGGCCCTCTCACCAGACCCAGTGATACAGCAAGGACGGTTCCTCTGATCAGGAGTCAGCTCATTTTGAATTGCCCGTAGCGACTCCGCTGGGTAGCGTCCAGATCTGTATTCTGGTAATTACTCCATTCCTTTCTCCACCAGGGATGGTGCCCCTCCATTAGTGCAGACCCCCCTCCATCAGTGCAGACCCTCTCCATCAGTGCAGATCCCCCCCTCCATCAGTGCAGATGCCCCTCCATCAGTAAAAGACCTTCCTCAGTGCAGACCCCCCTCCATTAGTGCAGACCCCCCCCTCCATCAGTGCAGATCCCCCCTCCATCAGTGCAGACGCCCCTCCATCAGTAAAGACCTTCCTCAGTGCAGACCCCCCTCCATCAGTGCAGACCCCCCTACATCAGTGCAGACCCCCTCCATCAGTGCAGATCCCCCCCTCCATCAGTGCAGACCCCCCTCCATCAGTGCATATCCCCCCCTCCATCAGTGCAGACCCCCCTCAGTGCAGACCCCCCCTTCATCAGTGCAGATCCCGCCTCCATCAGTGCAGACCGCCTTTAGTGCAGATCCCCCTCAGTGCATATCCCCCCTCCATCAGTGCATATCCCCCCTCCATCAGTGCAGACCCCCCTCAGTGCAGACCCCCTTTCATCAGTGCAGATCCCGCCTCCATCAGTGCAGACCGCCCTTAGTGCAGACCCCCCTCCATCACTGCAGATCCCCCTCAGTGCAGACCTCCCCCTCCATCAGTGCAGCTCCCCCCTCCATCAGTGCAGCTCCCCCCTTCATCAGTGCAGACCCCCCCTTCATCAGTGCAGATCCCTCCTCCATCAGTGCAGATCCCCCTCAGTGCAGACCCCCCTCCATCAGTACAGATCCCCCTCAGTGCAGACCCCCCCCTCCATCAGTGCAGACCCCCCTCTCCCCTCCCATAGCGCCCCCCCAGCACATGTCCATTTGTATTGCATTAAACTACAGACCTCAGAACAATGCGGGTTAGGCACAGCGGTGTCCCTCGGATTCCCTTCTCCCTCTCACACTGTGTTTCTCTCCTACAGGAAAAAAACTAGACATTCTGTACTTCAAAGTATTTATACAGACTCCCAACAGCCATCTCGGCCACCCTACCAGGGACTGGCCAGGGTTGTATAAATATTCATGCTGCTCATTTGCCTTGCTCCACCTATGTTCTAGAGAGATCCACAGTTTTCCAGAAAGCAGAGAGAGCAATCAAACCTGCAGCAGGTGAAACATTGAACAGGCCAGAATATTCAACACAGCTACACTGATTACAGTGAGCACAACTAAATTTGCCTAATCCTAGCACCTATCTTACAGAGTGCTACATATGCATACTTTAGGTCAGTCACTTGGTTATATTGCTTGGTTATATTGAATTCTTCATATCTTACATACAGAGGGCCACTGGAGATGAAAAAATTCACTGTAGTAACCTGTGCTACATACATACAGTGAGTGCTGGTATATTTTGAGTGCTGCTCAAATGACTTGCCCTATGTATACTAAACACAGGAAGTTGCTCACTTGGCACCTCTGTCATTTAGAGAATGTCTTATATATTTAGCAATTAACACAATTTTCTGACTTGACTTGTATTCAAGGAAAGGCCGAGCAAACAGCCCCAGTTTTCAGTATACAGATGGCAGGTCGCTCAAGCAGC
This sequence comes from Aquarana catesbeiana, assembly GCF_042186555.1. Classification (NCBI taxonomy): domain Eukaryota; kingdom Metazoa; phylum Chordata; class Amphibia; order Anura; family Ranidae; genus Aquarana; species Aquarana catesbeiana. The sequence continues at coordinate 95,483,358 of NC_133330.1, forward strand.
ACTCAGAAGAGATCAGCGTTGTATGTATGAAGGACAGCCTGCTACGGGGAATTTCTGCATCCGTAGCAGCCCTCTGGATGTGAGAGATGAAGAATTAGATGTAACCAAGCCGTACTAATGAGAGTTAAAAAAAAAAAAAGATAATTACTGGATTTCAGTTTTAAAGTTTTGAAGACAATGGATCAGCATTACTGACAGGGAGCTAAAATTATCAGAAGTAAACTTAGCAATGGTAGCTTACATATTCCTGTCAGCACAAATAGTTCAGTGAGCAGTGATGTTGTGCAAAGTGCAACAACCAATAGCAACCTATTATATTTCAGGGATATTTCTGGCATGTTCATATGGAATTTATGTTTGCTTTGTTCATCAAAACAGTTTTGAGTATAAACATATACTAAGTATGTATGTATGTATAAAACAAGTATGGTTAAAATGACTCTGTCACTTTAACAAGGAAATAAAAACTGCTGACAGGTATAAAGTGCAGGCACTTTGTACCTGTCAACAATAGGATGCTTGCACATGGTACTGATGTATAAACATTGGGTTCCTAGCAGAAAGTTCCTGTGTAAAAACGCTATCATGAGCTGTATACTAATTGTGCATATTTGTGCATTTTTGCGCGCACATGTACACACGCATAAAAATTCTTCTAGCTTTTTCTTAATGTGTGTCGTACATGTGTATGCATGTATTTGCACACATAGGCATATAGAATTGTAAAATACTGCTAGGAAACTCAGATTTTTTTTTTTTTTTTTTTTTACTGATTTATATGCAGTACTAGTATATGTGCTGTGTGTGCAGGCCCATTAAAAAAACTATGGGCTGCATTTAGATCAGTAAAAAAAGCACCTGAATGCCTAAAAATGTATCATTTTTAGGTGTCTGTGTGCAACAGGCCTTTGTCTGCATATACAGTACCTGCTGAGGCTTTCAGCCCATCAGCTGAAGTGCCAGACTGTTCTGGGGAGACGCCTCTAACGTTTCCTGCATTCCTATTGATTTATCACAATAATGATCTGCTTAACCGGCCAATAAGAAAGTGCAGAAGGCAGGAGATTGCTCCGAGGGCAGCAATGAGTAGGGATGTGCATGACAGAAAATTTTTGTTTAGTTTCAGATTCATTCAATATAAGTTATTATTTTAATTTCATCATATTCATTATGTTAGAATGATTTTTATTAGGATTAGTTTTGTATATTTGGATTCATTTTGTATATTTGTTTCAAATTGATTTAGTATTTTGGGAAGTTATTTCAGAAGGTTGGTTATATTTGTTTTAACATGTTAATTTGTTATTTCGGGAGATTGGTAATGCACTCTGTTTGGGTTGAATGGAGAAAAATCCATACAAATCTCAGAATCATAACATAACAAATGGAATAAAATGTATTTCAGATTCATTCATTATGTTATGCTTCAGAGATTCTGATGAATCCACCTCCATCCCACCCAAACACAATAAGTAGGAATCATCAGCTTATTTCATGTTCCATTTCATATGTAGTGCATTTTTTATAATAATGAAAAATGGTAATGCAACATAAAAACGAAATGGATCTGAATCAATTCAGATCATTTGTTATGTTATTACATTATTTTGGATTCTTCAAACATTAACAAAAGCCCCAAACTATTGGATCGTGTCATCCAACTGAAACTAATGAATACAAATAAGTTTGTTGTTTTGTTATAATCAGATTAGTTGAAATTTGTTACTATTATGATTTGGAGATTCGGATACATCCAAATCTCTGAATAACGAAAGTTTCGTCTGAATTTCGATTTGTAACTAAACGGATTGCACATGTGTAGCAATGAGCAAAGCGGTGGAACTGAAAGCTGCTGCAAGTAGTAAATTCACGTACTGCTAGATGCCTGTGCTTTACATGTCAGCATTAAATCGAATTCAAAAACTTGTTAAATCAAAATGAATACAAATGAAAATAAGAATAAGACTGCAGCTGCTGCACAAAGGTGCTAAAACCTTAAGGCGTTATAAAGTATGAAACCGTGCTAGCAGCCTTTATCAAACAACATACATCCTGGTGAATGGTGCCCATTACCTCAATGTATTTGTAACATAAAAAAAAAAAACAACAAAAAAATGCACAAAATCTGAAAAGTGCTTGGTGCTTCTGTGAAAAGTGCAATGATGCTCCAAAACTTTAGACAAGTGAGGTGACTCCCCCTTCAGTGACCCCACTCACCAGAAATATTAGATCCTCTGCTTCGCAGTCTGGGATCAAAAAAGCAGTGATCTTAATGATCTGGGGATATACACAATGGTTCCTCAGCAAACTCTTCTAAGATGATATTTTATGACAGAAAGGATATACCACACTCCATAGATGGGAAAACAGAGATATTGAAATACCGTTTAACATGAGTTATCAAGCGCATTAAATGTGCAACCTACAGGATATTTGGCAAAGACAGGCATCAGTAAAAAACATCCGAGTTTGCCGCTGTGTGGCGTGCGTTTCACGGAGGCAGAAATTGCGTCACTGGTTAGCACGAACCGGAAGTACGTCAATGCGTTTCGTTCCTCCTCCAGGGCGTCATCAAAGGGCATTCTGTAAGTCATGCATTTAATGCGCTTGATGACTCATGTTAAATGGTATTTCACTATGAGTTCTTTCTCTGTTTTCCCATCTATGGAGTGTGGTATATCCTTTCTGTCATAAAATATCACCTTAGAAGAGTTTGCTGAGGAACCATCCTGCCTATCCCCTAATCATTAAAATCACTGCTTTTTTGATCCCAGACTGTGAAGGATCTAATATTTCTGGTGAGTGGGGTCACCGATGGGGGAGTCACCTCACTTGTCTAAAGATTTGGAGCACCATTACACTTTTTACAGAAGCACCAAGCACTTTTCAGATTTTGTGCATTTTTTGTTGTTGTTTTTTTATGTTACAAATTATTATGTTACAAATACATTGATGTAATAGGCACCATTCACTAGGATGTATATTGTTTGATATAGACTGCTAGCGCTGTTTCATACTTTATATTACATGTCAGCAGATGCTCTGTTGGGAGTCACTTTAACTGTTTTAGATTGTTTGAAAGGCATTTTTTTATGCTTTGTGGTGCATTATAGAGCAGCTTTATTGTGCAATGCTGTGCCATTCAAATTCAATGGCAATGCACATATATGTCATGCTGCAATATGGTCTGCAAAGCTTTTTGCCCCTAAATCCAAAGGGGGAGATTTAAGAAGTTTGCTAGTGGGCAGGAATATGCATAGTATGAGCAATAAGCTTGATTTAATTATTCCCCCTAAATATTTAGGCTTAGCACTTTACCCATATACAACATACACTGACCACTACTTAACTGTGCATGTGTTCGTGTGAAAATCTCTATCAATATATTGCACAGCTGTCCTATTTGTATGAATTGCTGACAAAAGCAAACAAAATAAATCCCTTTCTAAATGAGAAGCTGATTGATTTGCGCCAAAAACGTGCATCATTCTTTCAGTAGCGTGATTGATAAATCTGTATCACAGTTTTCATTCGGAGTACTTGACTACAAAATGCTAATGTGACAATATTTGGCACATAAGAAAATAATTGTATAATCAGTTAAAGTGCACCAGTATTAAAAAAAAGCACATGTGAATATTCAGTATGCATGATACAAGGAGGTTTTCATGAAACAGTCTTTTTGGTTGTAATAACAAGAATTCTGTATTGGTCTAATTCCACCAATGGTCCAGTTTAAAGTCTCTGCCAATGCAAGAATCTTGGAGATCTGACATCATGAGATGTTGTAAGTAGAGGTGCTGAGGTAGCGATTCTAACTGAGCAGTCTGTTGATGACATTCCCCTAAGATGTTTAAAACACATAAAATCACTTGACCAATGCCTCATCATTAAAAAGTATTTTCACTTGCAGTCATATACAGGTAGTAAAAAGTTTGTCAATTTTGTGTTCCTATTCACACAGAATACCTAAAAATAATTTTAAAACAATTCTTAGATTTCTAGTTGCTTCTTTGTTGCAGGTTTTTATATAAAATTGTTGAAATTGTTCTGAATAGTTTGCAATGGGCAAGGACAGATGTAGCGACAGCCGATCAGCAGGTCCTGGTCATGAATCATTGGCTGGGACTTGCTGACAGGTTCCCGCAGTATACTCGAAGGCAGGCAGGTACATCGCTTTGCCTGTGCGGGCCACCCGTCCGCAGTCCACAAGCTTTTAATAATGTGTCTAATTTATCTTGGTTAAAAATTGTCCAAACCTGTCAAGCTATGTGTATCATACAAGATAGGAGGAATATAGGACAAGTCATGAAGAACAAGGCTATAGATAGAAATACATAGAATATATTATATATACATTTTGCTAAGGCACCCTGAAGAAACCTGAAGGCACCCTGATTGAAAAAGGCTGACCTAGATGATATAACCTTTTTTTTCTTGTGCTTTTTCTCTCATTTCCTCTATTTCAAGAAAAAAAAAATGGAAATTTGGAATCTTAGAGAATTGCAGACAAAAGTTCAAGAGGCCCAGGTAGTGGTATAATTGCCCTGTCGGTCATATTCTTCCTCTAGGTCTATGATATAATTCATTTCCAATGCCCATTCCGTTATTGTGGGAATCTGAGTTGAGCTCCAGGGCAAAGGATTTCAACCCTGACTACAGTAAAAAAAAATTCTTTTTATCAGGCTGTTGGGCGGGGTATTAAATATAGGTTTATAAGTGTATCTAAAGCTAAAACCTTTTTTCTTAGTTTGGATACTGAAGTAAATGGTTAGATACTCTGTCAGGATTTTAATCGCTGTCCCCACTGGTGTATCCTTTTTTTTTATTTGTGCTGGTGATCACTATCATAGGGACTGAAAGTGAGGGAATTTAAAGCAGAAGTAAACCCATCGACATAGGTGGGCCCAGCCTAGTGCATTAGGGTGTACACCCCAAAGCTCAAACACATATGTGTGTGTGTGCATGTGTATATATACTGACAGTGTCAGTAAGGCAGTTGTACACACAATATAGCAGTGCAGCGCTTAGTAAACATGTGAAACATTTACACATAAAAATATAAAACATATGAGGCAAAGTCCCAAATTATATCTTAATCCGAGGAGATGGATGTCTGCCCACTTGCAGAAAAGAAATTCCTCAGATGGTAAAAAAGGGTGCAGTAACCCTGGTGGGTTAACACTATTCTTGTGGATCTTGGGGAGAAAATAAATGATTGGTGTCCGACAGAACAGGGGGTCCAAGTACTGGGCCTCCTTGGCATTAAGTACTCCTATGTGGTTCCCTCTTTCAACAAGAAAGTGAAGTTCGCCCTTAAACTCCAACATCGGGTCCTTGGTCAGGATACTGTAAGTGTTAATATCGCTTAGCAAATTATCCATTTCATTCCTATAATAGGTTTTACTCAACAAGACCAACCCCCCTCCCTTGTCAGCGGGACGTATAACCAAATCGTTCCTGTCTGACAGGGTCTTAATACCTCTACTGATGTGGACGGTGTTGGTAGTTTTTATTTTTATTATTTAATATTTATTATTTTTTTACATTTTATTTGGAGCCCTGTTAGGGTGAAATATTTGGTAAAATATCAAGGGTCTATAAAGGGTCTAAACAAGGGGAATCTGCTCCATATGGGGTGATTAGGGTGTGCCCAGACACACCTGACACACCCTGTGCGCATGCCTATGCCCATCGATTTAACAGTTTAAAAAAACTGTTACATTTCCGGCACGTGCCAGAAATATAACTGTCAGTCTGTCACATTGGTTGTGCTCTCAACCAAACTGTCAAACCATCCAATGGCTGGTGACATAACTGATCACATGTGCAGCATCATGGCAGCTGAAGATTAAAACTAGTGTCAAACATTAGTTTTGATATAGAAGATTAGGGCTGAGATTCATTTAAGATAGGAAGCCCGAAAATGTAGACAGTGTATGAAACGGCTTTCACACATCAAGTGATTGCAACATAGTTTTGAACAATCTGCTATAAACAAGATGAATTGGCTGGACGATGTGGTGACTGTCATCTTCATCTTGGTGACCAGGTGTTGCTCAGCATTGGGTTTAGGTTTCAAAACAAAAAACTGGCCACTTACTGGATCATTATCTTCAAAAGAGGTTTTGGCAATCTGAACCTGAATTCTGTAGACACGCAAGGTAAACGTGCCAAGTGCCAACTCGCTCTCTTATCCCTTAAAACTGGTTTGTAACCATTTATAAAGAGATACAGTTTGGTCCAGACATATACTCATTAAAAAAATAAATTTTCAATACAACTGTCATAGGTACCCGAATGTGAATTTACTGTATATCTATGTATATCTACAATCCTCTGCCCATGATTACTCAGTCTGGGGAGAGTGAATAGGTACTGTGATCTAATCAGGCGTTGTTTCTTTGTACATGTGCTCTGATTCAAGCACTATAAACATACACACAGGATGGATGTGCACAGGGATTACCCCAGCAGTCTGCTGCTATTCATTCATTTTCCAATTAGCAGATTGGGGTGGGTCACAAGACCGGTTTAATGGAATTACTAATTGTTTGGTAAGAATTGTTTTACAGAGCAACACATGACCCAGAGTCTACAATTTTCGTGAATACCCTATGGTGACCATGTGAGACATCTGGTTCTAATATGGCAGAGTTTGCAAGTATTCAGAGGATACATCTATATCAAAGTTGGTGAGAGAAGAACTCTCAGGTTGTATTAATGCAATCAATCAAATTTTCACTGCCCATTCTTCATTTTCCAGTAAAGAACTGAATCAGGTTGTCAGGTTTGTTTATTGATGTGGAGTTTGGTTATAACTTTATGGATTTTGATGATATCTTAAAGCGGTATTAAACTCAAAACCAAAAATGTAATATATTGCAGCTTACCAATCATTAGATGTGGTGGCTGCATTAGTTTTCCTTTTTTAGGCTTTTCCCCTCTGTTTTCACCTGGTGATCTGGTCAGTAACACACATCCTGTATTAGAGTGCCTCCATTCTGGATAAAGGAGCACAGGGGCACCTTTGGACAGCAGCAACCCACAGTAATTCCATTCTGCCACTAACTGACTACAGTCTTCTGGGTTGAATGACGCTGGACTGGGAAACTGGAGACATACTGAGAAGGATATCAATTCTGTAGTACTGCTAGGAAATGCTAAACAGTAGTATCAGGTCATATTTGAGACAGATTTGTCACATTAGGCATCTTAATTTATACATTTCGCTACACACTATACAACTTTTGTTGTCAGATTTCCTTTAGATTTACCAAAACCATGTAGTGCAAGGGCCTGCCTGATTGCATACATATTGAAACTCTGATGCCTTGTACACATGATCGGTGTCATGAAAAGGTTCCCCTGTTGGTGGAGCTGTCAGTCTCTTGGATCGCAGTACCAGTGTCTTCCAACACCTAAGACCTGTAATAAGAGGACTCACCTGCTGATGGCACTGTTGGATCCTTGGGCCCTAGTACCGTTATCCACCAGCGGTGTATTCCAGCAGTGTGGAGCAGTCAGCACCTTCTGCGCTCAGATGTTACGTGAGGTCAATTATTGGCAGCCTTATTAATACCCGGCAAGCCCTCACATGCTTGCCTTGGTATCTCTCTCCTTGAGCCCTGACCTTGTTTGCCTGTTAACCGATCTTGAGCCTGCATCCGACCTTGTTCCTGAGCTTATCCTGACCCGGTCCCTTCTGTGTTCCTGTACCCTTCAGCCCAATCCATCCCCTCTCTGTCCTGTTGGTTCCCTGTCCCTCATTTACTGACCTTCCTGTGTATGACCTTGGCCTGGCTAACGTTTACGCTTCTGGAACATCCCTTGTCCTTCTGCTGACCTGCCGTGTATGACCCTGGCCTGGCTGACATCTGTGATTCTGGTACTGCCCCTTGCTGTATATATTGATGTTGGTGGAGTTGTTGGGTTGGTTGTGCACTGTTTGTATTTTCTTATTTATCATCTATCTTAATAAATATCATTATTCACTTTACATGCGTTTTGGGTTATCTCTGTGCAGTTCACACAGTCTGGTCTACTAATTCTCCTGACAATCGGATTGTTGGTTAACAAAATCGTGGACTTTTGTCCGAAGGTGTTGGCCCAAACTTGTCTTGCATACACACGGCCACACAATTGTTGGGCAACAATTACTAACGTAGTGACGTACTACTTTGTTTTTCAGCTCTTTAGCGCCACCCTTTGGGCTCCTTCTGCTAATTTTGTGTTAGTAGAAGTTTGGTGAGTGTTGACTCGCACTTTTCAGTTTGTGCTTTTCAGTTTGTGCTTTTCAGTTCGTTTCTGAACGGCCGTTCGTCAACCAGCCGTGTTGCGGAATCGGAGGAGATAACATGTTATTTATTATTGGCCTTGGAGTTATTGCTTTGACATTATTTTTTTGGTTGAATAATTTGATTTGGTATATTTTCTATATTTTTGGACGCATAGAATGCACTTTTTGGTTAAGTTCTATTGGCAGATAGCATGTCTAATTTTATTTGTTTTCTTTTTTTAATGCACAATAAAAAAATAGTGGAGAATAATACTTGGCTATGTGTTTTACTTCAATTGACAGTTTGGGAGTAGGCAGTTTACATTTAAAAAAATACAAAGTAAAATTAACAAGGGACACCAACATAGTTGCATCTTTGATCTTAAAAACTACGGGATAATGGTGTTGTGGTAACTTGCCCAAATAAAAAAAAAAAAAAAAAAAGCATAATAATATTATTCTTGATATCGCTAGAAAAAAAAGCCTTTGAAAATGTGTTTGCAATAACAAATTATTATCCCATTAAAGAAGAAGAGAATTGTACGCTGCATTTCACTGATTGTTTGTAAAGAACCCAACAGGTTGTACACAAATCAATCAATAGATCGACTTGTGTACAACCAGCCTGCCCATACATGGATCGACAATTGACCAGTCCCTGCTACACAGGTCCAATTTTGATCCATGTATGGCTGGCTTAATGTATATAATAAACCAGTGCACTGCTAAAGTTCTTATATTGATGAACTCAAGAGGCGAATATATATGCACCCAAAAAAATTGTTGATAAATCTCACAACTTAAAACATTTACATCAAATAAATTGCAATTAATATTCGTGATCCAAAATTTGTGAAAGAAAAGAATTTTAACTAGTACTCCACCCAAAAGTATTACAAACCCTTGTGACTAATATTTGATTATAAGATCTAAAACGTGTCCTAAGAAATCAAAGCGTTCATAATAAATATTCATCCAAAGTGCTCTTCATTCAGTGTCTCCCTGTGTTTAGCAAACATGTCCAAAAAATGTGCTCACCATCAGAATTTGATCCCTATACTGTATATATATGAGGTCAATAAAGGCTTGCCATCATATACGTAAATATTCTAGCCAGGATCTCCATCACACTCTCCTTGTGGAATGCCAGCCAATGCACAAAATTCTTCTTTTAGGGAGACACCTCTCTGTTTGATAATGCACCTGTCATCACATACTGTTCAGCAATTCTTCAGAAAGATCTAACAGGACCATCTAATGCTCTCCTTATAAAATAAAGTTTATTGACCTCAAAAATAACATAAACAGAACTTGTAATAGCACCTGTGGTCTGACTGCAAATCCTGCAGCGATTTTCAGCTTTGTCAAAAACTCCTCCCAGTAGTGTGCTGATGTCATGGACCAACCATGCTTGATGCGTTGTGTCCCGGTAGGTCTTCCTTAGAAGCTCTGTTGATTGCCCAGGATTACAGGTGCAAGAGTCACAAATACACATCAAAACTATAGTATAGACTGACAGGCAACCTGATCTGCATGTAAACTTGATGCTAATTTACTTAATAAATCTCTCTGAGTACAGGACATCTTGGACCGCCCCCCTTGCACTCACGCTATAATAATGCAGAGCGTCACGTGATGACGTCAGAATTGTTCTTTGCATCAATAGAACCCCTCACTGTCAGAGAAGAGGCTCAGCTAAAGAGAAACCTGTGCACTTGATTGGTCTGAAAAGGGAAGTTAAAGTATCACTAAAGGTAAAACTTTTTTTTTTCCTTTTGGATAGAGAGGAGATGGATTAGAACCCCTGTCTGTTTTTATTACTGTCTGTGCCCCCATTAACTACCTCAATACTGGGCACTTTCACCCCTTTCCTGCCTAGGCCAATTTTCAGCTTTCAGGACACTCACACTTTAAATGACAATTACTCAGTCATGCAACACTGTACCTATATGAATTTTTTATAAATTTTTCACACAAATAGAGCATCTTTTGGTGGTATTTAACTACCACTCGTGTTTTCATAGTTTCTGTTATAAAATTTTACAAATAAGTAATTTTTCTTCATAAATTTTGACCAAAATTTATACTGCTACATATCTTTAAGTAAATAGATGCCAAACATGTCACGCTTTAAAATCGCGCATGCTTATGGAATGGTGCTAAAGTACAGTATTTAAAAATCTCCATAGGCGATGGTTTATAAGCCTTTACAGGTTACCAGTTTAGAGTTACAGAGGAGGTCTGGTGCTAGAAATATTGCTCTTGCTCTGACAAAATTAGACTTGAGAAACTTAACATTAATAAATCAAATGTAGCACCAATATTTAAAAAGGGCCCAAAATACATCCCTGGGAATTACAGACCAGTTAGCCTAACATCAATAGTATGTAAACTCTTGGAGGGGATGATAAGGGACTATATACAAGATTTTACTAATAAGAACGGTATCATTAGCAGTAATCAGCATGGATTCATGAACAATCGTTCTTGCCAAACCAATCTACTAACCTTCTATGAGGAGGTGAGTTGCCATCTAGATAAAGGAAGGCCCGTAGATGTGGTGTATCTGGATTTTGCAAAAGCATTTGATACAGTTCCCCATAAACGTTTACTGTACAAAATAAGGTCCGTTGGCATGGACCATAGGGTGAGTACATGGATTGAAAACTGGCTACAAGGGCGAGTTCAGAGGGTGGTGATAAATGGGGAGTACTCGGAATGGTCAGGGGTGGGTAGTGGGGTTCCCCAGGGTTCTGTGCTGGGACCAATCCTGTTTAATTTGTTCATAAACGACCTGGAGGATGGGATAAACAGTTCAATCTCTGTATTTGCAGACGATACTAAGCTAAGCAGGACAATAACTTCTCCGCAGGATGTGGAAACCTTGCAAAAAGATCTGAACAAATTAATGGGGTGGGCAACTACATGGCAAATGAGGTTCAATGTAGAAAAATGTAAAATAATGCATTTGGGTGGCAAAAATATGAATGCAATCTATACAATGGGGGGAGAACCTAGTAGATGATAGGCTCAGCAATGGCATGCAATGCCAAGCTGCTGCTAACAAAGCAAACAGAATATTGGCATGCATTAGAAAGGGGATCAACTGAAGAGATAAAACGATAATTCTCCCACTCTACAAGGCTCTGGTCCGGCCGCACCTGGAGTATGCTGTCCAGTTCTGGGCACCAGTCCTCAGGAAGGATGTACTGGAAATGGAGCGAGTACAAAGAAGGGCAACAAAGCTAATAAAGGGTCTGGAGGATATTAGTTATGAGGAAAGGTTGGGAGCACTGAACTTATTCTCTCTGGAGAAGAGACGCTTGAGAGGGGATGTGATTTCAATATACAAATACCATACTGGTGACCCTACAATAGAAATGAAACTTTTTCGCAGAAGAGAGTTTAACAAGACTCGCGGCCACTCATTAAAATTAGAAGAAAAGAGGTTTAACCTTAAACTGTAAGAGCGGCAAGGATGTGGAATTCCCTTCCACAGGCGGTGGTCTCAACGGGGAGCATCGATAGCTTCAAGAAACTATTAGATAAGCACCTGAATGACCGCAACATACAGGGATATATAATGTAATACTGACACATAATCACACACATAGGTTGGACTTGATGGACTTGTGTCTTTTTTCAACCTCACCTACTATGTAACTATGACATTCACAGCAATATCTCACATATGTGGTGCAATCGCCATTTATGTATGTGTATCAGACTAATGTGTGCGTTCACCTTGGCACGCAAGCATGGGGTGATGAAGATGCTTACATTTTTTTTTTTATACAGTTTCTTTTATTTCTCTATACTGACAGATGTTTTTGTGCGCTGATACAAAGATGTTTTGACAGATGTTTTTGTGCACTGTACACTGTGACAGATGTTGATGGGACACTGTGACAGATGTTGATGTGCACTGTGGACAGGGACGGATGGTGCTTGCTGTTCTGTGTGGGATGGCTGCAGTCTGTGTGATGTCTGTGTAACTGAACAATAAAATCACCAGCTACATAGAGATATGCTATCACAGGCAGCAGGTCGTTAGTGGGGTCAAATCGACATTCATTTTTGACCACAGTGGCAGAAAAATTCAAAGGAGCAGAATAGAAAACTTTTATCAATCAAGCAAATTTTCAGAAAGTGTATGTGGTTTTCATTTAGAAATTACATTCATTTTAAAACTGAATGTTCAAAGCAAGTAACGTTTTCTAATGACATTCATGGTTTTGCACAGAGCAGTCCTGATCCTCCCCTTCTGGGGTCCCCCACTGGAGCTTCTGGCTCCTCCTGTCTTCAGAGTGCCCCTATAGCAAATGTGACCCTATAGCAAGGTCCCAGGACTACATGTCCCATGAGGCATTACTCCTCACACATTCACATTCACAGTTTCTCAGTCACTTACTGGCATGTATGGAGGGTGTACAGAGCTGTATATGTGCTGCACTGTGTATACCGACATGCATAAACGATGTACTGAGCTGTATGTGTGCTACACTGTGTATACTGACATGTATGGAGGGTGTACAGAGCTGTATGTGTGCTGCACTGTGTATACCAACATGTATGAACGATATACTGAGCTGTATGTGTGCTGCACTGTGTATATTGACATGTATGGAAGGTGTACTGAGCTGTATGTGTGCTGCACTGTGTATACCAACATGTACGAACGATGTACTGAGCTGTATGTGTGCTGCACTGTGTATACTGACATGTATGGAAGGTGTACAGAGCTGTATGTGTGCTGTACTGTGTATACTGACATGTATGGAAGGTGTACTGAGCTGTATGTGTGCTGTACTGTGTATAGTGACATGTATGGAGGGTGTACTGAGCTGTATGTGTGCTGCACTGTGTATACTGACATGTATGGAAGGTGTACAGAGCTGTATGTGTGCTGCACTGTGTATACTGACATGTATGGAGAGTGTACTGAGCTGTATGTGTGCTGCACTGTGTATACTGACATGTATGGAGGGTGTACTGAGCTGTATGTGTGCTGCACTGTGTATACTGACATGTATGGAAGGTGTACTGAGCTGTATGTGTGCTGCACTGTGTATACTGACATGTATGGAGGGTGTACTGAGCTGTATGTGTGCTGCACTGTGTATAGTGACATGTATGGAGGGTGTACTGAGCTGTATGTGTGCTGCACTGTGTATAGTGACATGTATGGAGGGTGTACTGAGCTGTATGTGTGCTGCACTGTGTATAGTGACATGTATGGAGGGTGTACTGAGCTGTATGTGTGCTGCACTGTGTATAGTGACATGTATGGAGGGTGTACTGAGCTGTATGTGTGCTGCACTGTGTATACTGACATGTATGGAAGGTGTACAGAGCTGTATGTGTGCTGCACTGTGTATACTGACATGTATGGAGAGTGTACTGAGCTGTATGTGTGCTGCACTGTGTATACTGACATGTATGGAGGGTGTACTGAGCTGTATGTGTGCTGCACTGTGTATACTGACATGTATGGAAGGTGTACTGAGCTGTATGTGTGCTGCACTGTGTATACTGACATGTATGGAGGGTGTACTGAGCTGTATGTGTGCTGCACTGTGTATACTGACATGTATGGAGGGTGTACTGAGCTGTATGTGTGCTGCACTGTGTATAGTGACATGTATGGAGGGTGTACTGAGCTGTATGTGTGCTGCACTGTGTATAGTGACATGTATGGAGGGTGTACTGAGCTGTATGTGTGCTGCACTGTGTATAGTGACATGTATGGAGGGTGTACTGAGCTGTATGTGTGCTGCACTGTTTGTCCTGATATATAAACAAATAATTATTCTGTATGCAGCCCAACTAATCGGCTGACCAACTAATCGATTATGAAAATAGTTGACAACTAGTAATGGATTATGCCGATTCGCTGTTTCAGCCCTACAATGCTGGTGTCCAAAGTTGTGTACTTTACTACTTTTTCCTGAGTGCAGACATCCTATGACAGAAAGCGTGTTACTGGCTGGATCACCGGGTGATATAAAGGAAAAAAGTCTCAAAAAACAAAGCTAATAAATCAAACATGTCTAATAAAAAGGGAAGCTGCAATATACTGGATTACATTTTGTTTTTTGGGTTTAATTCTATTGTAAAGTGGAAGAAAATAAAAAGTGACATATAATGCAGTCTGTCACTAGCATTGTGTTTTTACCCGTTGTTCATGTCAGTTTGTTATTTTTCAACTTCCTTTAACAGCTTTTTTTTTTTATTAAACCACTGTCCTTTAAGACGTGTTATTTAGTAAGACGCAATCATGTCCAGAGAATTCCAATTCATCCTGAGCAATGGTTTTGGGGAGTGGCATATGTGGTAAAGTACAGTACTTTTCATGATGTGTAAACATAAAAGCACAGGAAGTGATGTCTTTCAAATACAGCAACTTCACATTTGCTTTTGCTTCAGTGCCAAATAATACAGATTTATAGAATTTTCTGATGTGGGAGAATATTTTCCTGTCTGCTGCAGCCCGTTAGTATCACTAATGAGAAAATGTAAGTGAAACGTACAGAACACTTTACACAGCTAGCTGCATTTTGTTGACCTTGCGGAATCATTTTCTTTGCAAGTGCTACTGTTAATGCTAGCTGAAAAGCAGTATGCTGTTAGCTGTACTGCAATTGCAAGTAGTGCCAGCTGGGTGCGCTGTAGAGTTCAATTGTAATTCAAAGCAATGCCAGATGGGAAGTATGAAGACGTGTAAATGTTGAATCACACGCTTCTACAATGATTCATTCAATTTAAGAGGAACTTTGAGATTATCCACTTCTAACACCTAATAAAACATTAATATATTAGTAAGTAATTGAAATGTGCGTTTAATTTCGCAGAAATTATTTTGAAAATACTTACTAATAATAATCCATATCTCGTACAAAGAGCCTTAAAGTGACATTAAAATGGTTTTAAACAATGTATTCAAGTTTGTATTCCTAACTTCCCCAATTCCTCCTAAGGGCTAATTTACACTTGCTTCAAAAGAAGGCTTCACTCTCTGAACGCCAGTCAAAGCTCCTGTCACTAAATAAAATGGTTAGCTTACAGTCCTGTTTACACCTTGCTTTTGCTTGGTGCTTCGATGAAGCTTCGGTGAGGCTTTGGTGGAGCTTCAAGCGAGCTTTGTCATAAACTTTCATGGAGGCTTTGAAGACACTTTAAGGCACCACTAAAGCTACATGGGGTAGAATTTTTGAAGCAAAGCCAAAGCATAGCAAAGCAAAAGCAGGTATACAGGGGCTTTGACTGGCGTTCAGAGATCTTTAACAAAGCCTGTCAGTAACCTTATTTTGAAGCAAGTGTAAACTAGCCATTAATGTGTGTTGAAGCCGAAGCAAGTGTAAATGAGCCCTAACTCAACATTTTTTGCTGCTGTGAGCTGACTTCCTGATGGAGGGTGGCTACATTTGTTCGCCACTGTATGTTACATAACCACCCTCTGTTGCTCACTCCTGAAATGAATTAGGGACATTTGTAGTCTACATAGAGAAGTTCACGTGACCACAGTTAATGTGCACTTCTCATTCCAAACAAACAAAAGTGAGGGGGGACAAGATAGGTTTGGGAGCTCACAGAGGATACTATAAGGAGGCATAAAACCAGAGTAAGAAAAAATTTCATAAGAAAAAAAAAAAAAAGATTGCAGGTCAATGAAATAGTGGATGTGTATGTATTATTTCAGAGAACAAGGATACGCTTACATGTGTGGATACAAAAAAACACAGTCACTTCCAGCGCTAATAGGTCTTCCAAGGTGTGGAGTAACAGATGTCAGATAAAATGGTGGTGTGAAAGGTATATATTGTATCCAAAACTGGGTGGATGCTGCCTTCCTCAGATGGGGTAATCCGAAAGGAACTACAAGAAAAACAGAAATGGAAGGCGCACACATCTAGTGCATTTCCAAAGATAATTTAATAATAAAAATGTTTTATATATAAAAGTGGGTACTCACAAAATGCAACTGACAAAAGACCATAAAAACAATGCATGGACATGCACAGAACACAGGGTACAGCTAACGCGTTTCGAGCTAGGCCTAGCCCTGAGGAAGGGGGTGCACCCCTGAAACGCGTTAGCTGCACCCCATGTTCTGTGCATGTCCATGCATTGTTTTTATGGCCTTTTGTCAGTTGCATTTTGTGAGTACCCACTTTTATATAAAACATTTTTATTATTAAATTATCTTTGGTAATACACTAGGTGTGCGCGCCTTCCATTTCTCTTTTTCTTGTAACACTTACATGTGTCTTCAAGAGTACAGTGTTGAAATTCTGACCCTTTTTTATTTGATATAAGCTACAGACTTTCTATTACTATAGCTGTAAAAAACACCTAAATAACACTGGTGTAATTACTGAAAATTCAGTCAGCTTCTGCAGGATTTGTTGGGTCTGTCACTGCATAGGCTACGATCCAAGAAGGGTCGTCCACAAGATAAAAGCTAGTATTTATTTTCTATAGTTTAAAGGATATGTCAAGGCAAAAATATATATATATATATATATATATATATATATATATATATATGGCGCATCTCTTTAATTCATGCACATTTCACCATGTTTTTTCCCTTTTAACTCTTTCACTGCCCGAACCATGTTTCTATTTTTTCTTTTATTTTGTGCATGTTGACCACTTCAGCCCTGGACCATTTGGCTGCCCAAAGACCAGAGCACTTTTTACGATTCGGCACTGCGTCGCTTTAACTGACAATTGTGCGGTCGTGCGACGTGGCTCCCAAACAAAATTGACGTCCTTTTTTCCCCACAAATAGAGCTTTCTTTTGGTGGTATTTGATCACCTTTGTGGTTTTTATTTTTTGCACTATAAACAAAAAAATTGCGACAATTTTGAAAAAAATGCATTATTTTTTACTTTTTGCTATAATTAATAGCCCCAAAAAATATATAAAAAACATTTTTTTTTCTCAGTTTAGGCCGATACGTATTCTTCTACATATTTTTGGTAAAAAAAAAATCACAATAAGCTTTTATTGATTGGTTTGCACAAAAGTTATAGCGTCTACAAAATAGGGGATAGTTTTATGGCATTTTTATCAATATTTTTTTTTTTTACTAGTAATGGCGGCGATCAGTGATTTTTATCGTGACTGTGACATTATGGCGGACAGATCGGACACTTTTGTCGTAATTTTGGGACCATTCACATTTATACAGCGATCAGTACAATTAAAAATGCATTGATTACTGTGTAAATGTGACTGTCAGTGAAGGGGTTAACCACTAGGTGGCGCTGTAGGGGTTAAGTGTGTCCTAGGGAGTGATTCTAACTATGGGGGGGAGGGGCTATGTGTAACACAACACTGATCACCGCTGCCGATTACAGGGAGCTGTGATCAGTGTCAGTGTCACTTGGCAGAACGGGGAAATGCTTGTTTACATCAGCATTTCCCTGTTCTTCCTCTCCGTGAGACGATCGCGGGTATCCCCGCAGACATCGAGTCCACAGGACCCGCGATCACACTCACGGAGGCAGCGGCACGCGCGCGGGAGCCCGCAAACCGCTTCTCAAAGGGCAACGTACAGGTACGTTAATCTGCCTGTACGTGCCCTTCTGCCAATGTATATCGGCGTGAGCCGGTCGGCAAGCGGTTAAAATGCACATTTTAGGCCACAAGTTTAGTTAACCATTTTTTTCTTTATTTTTTTTTACCAGCAATTTTTTTTTTATTCATCGGTTGTTAAGGAGCGGGGCCGGGAAGCCAGCCACGACATCCTTAACAACCAGCTTACACGCACAGTGCAGCACTCAGTGAATTGTAGGGTGTTTGTCGGGGATGCCCAAACAGACAAATGTTCGGCCCGGACTCGTGCTCGGGCCGAACCATTCGCCCATCCCTAGTGGCCAGCCATCTATTTGGTAATGTCTCCCTCCAGTGGCAGTCAGCAATATTGCAGGATGCAATACCTGTTTTACAGGTAAAGTAAGCTCTGCCTTCATTCCTCCTCATTAAGAAAAAGGTCCAGTTAGCAAGTTTCTGTGGGTTGGCGCCCTTGACACCATGCTATCAGATCCCTATATCAAATGGTAAATCAATAGTGTAATAAAGTTATCCCTATACACATAGACTAGAGGAGTGTGCAGAATTTGTATACGTTTTAATAAAGTACCTCTTTTGTACACAACAGTTGTAGACTTTTTTGCATCTCCGGAATACCACTTTGTGAACCAGAACTGTAAGACTGTATATCACTGTGAAGTGTTACACTAATGTATTCTGGGAATGTGGCTATTTTAAGAATAGAGGAAATTAATGTTTATATATTTAAACTGTTGCTTTATATTTATATAACTCCAGCTAACCTTTTAAGCAGTTACAGAAACTGTTTTGTTTCTGTGGGATAAAGGTATTAACTAAGCAAATAAAAGCTGATCATTATCTCAACCACTAACTGCCACTTTTACTGGACAGTTTGGTCTGTTACAGGAAGTTGCAAAATAACAGACCTAGGGCTCGACAGTGGCATCGCTAGGGGGTGGCTCTGGGGCTATAGCCCTGAATCTGGGGCCCATAGCCCAGAGTCTCTAGGGTGACCAGATGTCCCTGGTTCTCAGATTTGTCCCTGGATTGCAGGGTGGGTGCTGAGGCATAGGTGCTGAGGCATGTTTCAGCGTTAATTTGAATCACCGGGTGCCTGCTGTCACATAAAGCCCCGCCTCCTGGTATGGCTCCTTTGACGGACAACACACTTGTCCAATGCCGGGACATGTGCTGCCTATCATAGGTGGGAGCCGATCCAGGACTTATGTGACAGCGGGCACCCAGCAATTCAAATTAAAGCTGACACAGCAGGTGACCCCGGCCTGTGTGATGATTCGGCCAGCTCTCTTCTTTCTCTTCACTCTGATCCCTGGCACAGGTGAGGCTGAAATGTGGGCCCTGGTGAGGCTGCATTCCTGGGCACAGGTGAGGGTGCATTGCTGGGCACTGGTGAGGCTGAGATGTGGGCACAGGTGAGGTTGCATTCCTGGGCACAGGTGAGGCTGCATTGCTGGACACTTTTGAGGCTGAGATATGGGCATAAGTGAGGCTGCATTACTGGACACAGATGAGGGTGCATTGCTGGGCACTGGTGAAGCTGAGATGTGGGCACAGGTGAGGCTGCATTCCTGGGCACAGGTGAGGCTGCATTGCTGGGCACTGGTGAGGCTGAGATGTGGGCACAGGTGAGGCTGCATTACTGGGCACGGGTGAGGCTGAGATGAGGGCACAGGTGAGGCTGCATTACTGGACACAGATGAGGGTGCATTGCTGGGCACTGGTGAAGCTGAGATGTGGGCACAGGTGAGGCTGCATTCCTGGGCACAGGTGAGGCTGCATTGCTGGACACTGGTGAGGCTGAGATGTGGGCACAGGTGAGGCTGCATTCCTGGGCACAGGTGAGGCTGCATTCCTGGGCACAGGTGAGGCTGCATTGCTGGGCACTGGTGAGGCTGAGATGTGGGCACAGGTGAGGCTGCATTACTGGGCACGGGTGAGGCTGAGATGAGGGCACAGGTGAGGCTGCATTCCTGGGCACAGGCGAGGCTGCTTTGCTGGGCCCTTGTGAGGCTGAGATATGGGCTCAGGTGAGGTTGTATTAGTGGGCACTGGTGAGGCTGAGATGTGGGCACAGGTGAGGCTGCATTCCTGCACACAGGTGAGGTTATTTGAATTATTAATTGGTTTATGAATTTATATTTATTCACTTATTATTTTTTTTTCTTCTGCACTTTTTTCTTGATTTGGAATATTGGATGTATTAGTTTTTTGTATATGATTTGCACTTTACCATCATATATTGTCAGAGGATATGGGATATATCCTATATTGGTATATATATTGGTAGAGGATATAGGATAATTTAGGGTATTGTGCAATACTTTTATTCACTGATTTGTAACACACGATACTTAAAGAGACAGCGCATTATTTGTAAATTAAATTTGTACAGGTCCTGTATTCAGCACTTTGTCTAGTGCAGCAGTATCGCCTTAATAGTGGCTGAGCGCGAATCCCCTACTTTTTATTAAAGAGGAGAGAAAGACCATGGACAGCCAAGACTCACATCGCTGGATCGAGAGGGGGCTCAAGTGAGTATTAGAGGGGGCTGTAGGGGGAGGGGCACACAGAAGGTTTTTTACCTTCATGCATAGAATGCGTGTTGATGGGGACAAGGGCCTCTTCCCGACAACCCTGGCCAGTGATTGTCGGGGTTTGCGGGCAGGGGGCTTTTCCCCCCACCTATATGTGAATGGGTATCGGGTACATCGTACCCCTACCCATTCACCCCAAAGCAGTGAAATGTAAAAAAAAAAAAAAAACGAGCCAGTTTTTGACAAGTCCTTTATTAAAAAATTGCTCTGAGACGTATTCTGACTTTTCACAGTGCCGTCTTCACCCGCTGCTGTCCTCTCCCTGTGCCATCTCCCTGTGCCATCTTCTCCTGCTGCTGTCTTCCTCGCCGCCGGTTAACAGTGGCTGTCTTCTTCCGTTGTGATGTCACCCATTGTGTGGTATCTAGCCATGGGGTGTGGCCATCTGATGACGTCCCCCTGTAGAGCCCACCCCTTGTGACTTGTGAGGTCCCCCCAAAGCACCCATCACCCCCATGTTGAGGGCATGCGGCCTGGTATGGTTCAGGAGGGGGGGTTGGGGTGGGGGGCCCTCGCTCATCCCCTGCCTTTCCTGACCTGCCGGGCGGCATGCTCGGATAAGGGTCTGGTATGGTTTTGTATGTAGAAGAATATATAGCGACCTAAACTGAGGAAAAAAAGTTTTTTATATATTTTTGGGGAATATTTATTATAGCAAAAAGTAAAAAATATTGCGTTTTTTTTTCAAAATTGTCGCTTTTTTGGTTATAGCGCAAAAAAATAAAAACCGCAGAGGTGATCAAATACCACCAAAAGAAATCTCTATTTGTGGGAAAAAAAGGACGTCAATTTTGTTTGGGTGCAACGTTGCACGACAATTGTCAGTTAAAGCGACGCAGTGCCGAATCGCAAAAAGTGCTCTGGTCAGGAAGGGGGTAAAATCTTCTGGGGCTGAAGCAGTTAAAACATTTTTTTGGCGTGGGGGGGTCCCCTTCGAATCCATACTAGACCCGAAGAGCCTGATATGGACCTGGGGGGGGGGGGGGGGGGACCCTACGCTGCTTCTTTCGCAATTTGTTTTTCTTTTTACATTCAGCTGTCAGCGGGGAACCGTGCTGATAGCTGACGACTCATTGCTTGTTAAGGACGGCTTCCTGGCCCCCTCCTTAGCAACCAGCTATATACAGTGTTTTAAACATAAACCGCAAAACACATCAAAAATCGCATCACAAACACAACACTTGCGTTTTTAGTGCGATTCCATTGAAGTATATTGCGCGCAAGACATTTAAAAATGTCCTTTTTCAAAAACGCACCAGCTGCAAAGCGCATAAATATGAACGTGTACCATAGGAAACCATGTTAAATGGACTGTAGTGTGTTTCTGCAAACTGCAAAATGCACTAAAAACGCATAGGTGTGAACCTAGGGTAAGAGCTGTGAAAATGTGGAATAGACTCCCTCAAGACTCTGGCGAGTTTAGTAGATTGCTTTAAAAAAAGACCTGGATTATTTCCTAAATGTACATAAAATAACTGGATATTAACATTTATAGGTAAAGTTGATCCAGGGAAAATCCGATTGCCTCTTGGAGGATCAGGAAGGGTTTTTCTTCCCTTAGTGGAGCAAATTGGATCATGCTTTGCTGGAGTTTTTTGCCTTCCTCTGGATAAACATTGGTTATAGGATTGTATACATTTTTTCTCTTTTATTGGTTGAACTGGATAGACTTGTGTCTTTTTTTAACCAGACTAGCTATGTAACTATATACTGTATCTTTGACAGAAAATATCTATTTTATTCCTGTGTTATATGTAGGGTTATTGCAGCATTTCTACAAAACGAATGCTGTCTCAGTACAGACAGACACATGGGGAATGACGACATTTGTCAGTTTCCTACATGTAATGATAGCAACAGGGGTTACTGCAGCAGCCTAGGAATCCATGTAAGAGGCTGCTTTGCAGTTGCAAAAGGTGTGTGTAATTACATGCATTGATATGTATGCGGTGCTACGGCAAACTGTCAATTCACTGCAATACAAGTTATAATGTGTCTGCATCTTTGTTTTCAGCACAGCAAACCACAATACACAGAGTGTACTGAAACAGGTGTCTTGTGGTGTGTGGTCTGTGCACACTGGGTGGAATAAAAAATGAATGGCAGCACAAAACAATACACATAGACCCATGCAATAACATGCCTTGCAGTAACACAAGGCAAATTGCTTGTTTTACTGCATGTTACCACAATGTCAATCTGCCCTTATGTGTGTTGCCACAGTGTACCAGCATGAGGAAAGAAAGTGAAATGCTACAGATTAAAAGAATGCACTGGGCTAAAGCATATGTGTGCATCATCTCCATAATTTAAAATAATAATATATAATGTTATAGTATTAAAAAAAAATTATATATATAATTAAATTAAAGGAAACATTAATAAATGTAACCTGCAAAATCTGAACTAGTGAAAAACAAGGTAACTGCACATACCTTCTTTTGATCTGCATGAGCATCCCTAGAGCCTCAGGGCTTTTAATATTTAAATTTTGACTTTCTGCTCAGAAGCTAAAGCATGGGATGACCCCCCTGCAGTGCAAGTCTTTTTTTTTGGGTAGAGAGGCTCAGAGCATTGCAATGAGGGATGTGGGGGAAGGGAGACATAGCAGAGCCACAATCTCAGATTTGGAAGCTGACATTTTCAAATTCGGTTTGTGGTCACCTGAGGTGAAAGAATGTGTGTTTAGGCACATCAAGGGTCACTCTTAGCTTCGCTTAGCATATGTAGGTTAACCACTTGCTGACTGGGCACTTAAACCCCCCTCCTGCCCAGACCAATTTTCAGCTTTCAGCGCTGACGCAGTTTGAATGACAAATGCGCGGTCATACAACACTGTACCCAAATGAAATTTTTGTCATTTTTTTCCCACAAATAGAGCTTTCTTTTGGTGGTATTTAATCACAGCTGGGATTTTTATTTTTTGCTAAACAAAGAAAAAAAGATGGAAAATGTTAAAAAAAAAAAAAAAATCACGTTTTATAGTTTTGTTATAAAATTTTGCAAACAGGTAATTTTTCTCCTTCATTGATATGCGCTGATGAGGCGGCACTGGTGGGCACTGATAGGCTGCACTGATGGGCACGGATAGGCACAGTTAAGGCGGCACTGATAGGCACAGTTAAGGCACCACCGATAGGCACAGTTAAGGCAGCACTGATGAGGACAGATAAGGCGGTACTGATGGGCACAGATAAGGCGGCACTGATGGCCACTGATGGGCGCTGATGGGTGGCACTGATGGGTGGCATGGATGGGTGGCACGGATAGGTGGCACTGATGGGCACTGATAGGTACCACTGATGGGGGGCACTGATGGGGGGCACTGATGGGCTGCACTGATGGGCACTGGTAGGTGACACTGATGGGCACTGATAGGTGGCACTGATGTGCAGCACTGTTGTTGCACTGATGTGGGCGCTGATGGGTGGCACTGTGGGCGCTGATGGGTGGCACTGTGGGCGCTGATGGGTGGCACTGGGTGGCACTGTGGGCACTGATGTGTGGCACTGTGGGCACTGATGGGTGGCACTGATGGATGGCACTGTGGGCACTGATGGGTGACGCTGGTGCGCACTGGTAGGCGGCACTGCTGCCTATTGCTGTGGGGGCAGATGATCGCCGTGATCGGGACTGATGTCCCTCTCACGGCCGCCGGTGATCGGGTTTTTTTTTCCTCCTCACGCTGTCAGCGTGAGGAGGAAAAATAGCCGATTACCGTCTCTGTTTACATCACATGATCAGCTGTCATTGGCTGACAGCTGATCATGTGGTAAGGGGTCGGGACCAACCCCTTACTCTGATCTGTGATCAGCGAGTCTCAGACTCGCTAATCACCGAGCGCGCCGTGCGCGCCCTGCAGGGGGCGCGCAGGCCGCTCGTGCACGGGACGACATCAATAGACGTAGTCCCGGCAATGTAGATCCACATTGTTGCCGTCATTTGGCAATAGCACGGATCTGAAGAGGTTAAAGAGACCCTGTCACCAGTTCACACTTATATTTGTATGCTATTTTCAATACAGAAAAAAAAAACAATGATTGTGTCCTCCCTTTTTTTTTTTTTTCTTTTTCGTTTATTCAGTTAAAATCTATGAATGGTTCACAGGGATTCTACAATCCTTTCATCATCCTCCACCATGTTAGTGCACATGGCAAAGCCGTTAGTAAGAATGGGCTCAGGCGTGTTCAGATCGAACCCGCCAGGAAGCTGGCACTGCACACCGCCAATCATAGGCAGCTTATGTTCAGCTGCCAGTCGGGAAATGCCTCACTGCCTATGAGTGTGCAGTGACCGCTTCCTGACAGGTTTGATCCGAACATGCCCGAGCCCATCACTATTAGAAAGCA
Source organism: Aquarana catesbeiana (assembly GCF_042186555.1). Lineage (NCBI taxonomy): Eukaryota > Metazoa > Chordata > Amphibia > Anura > Ranidae > Aquarana > Aquarana catesbeiana. Next base: position 95,508,162 of record NC_133330.1, read on the forward strand.
GCGAAGACTTCAGCTCCGATTTTAAAGCGGAGTTCCACCCATAAAAAGAACCTAACCAACAACATTTGGACAACATTTTTTTTTCTTACTTTTTAATGCCTGTTGCTATGTGGTCCCTTCTAATCTACCCCTTCCTCGCCGTGGCGCCTGACGTCATTTCCCTCTGTGCCTCTGCTTGCTACTGCTCCTGGGAGATGTGTGTCATCATTTCCCAGGATTCAGTGGGCAGAGCCGAGGGCTAGGTTGTGATGGCAACCTGTGTAGTTTCCTGCGCTGGTACGTGCTTTTACTGCGCATGCTCGAGAATGGGCGGTGCATGCTGGGAATACAGCAGTGCCATATCTCGGAAGAATATGCTTGTGGGCTTCACCTGCCCACAAGTAAGATAGGAATCCCCGAGAAGGCAGAATCAAAGGTATTCTTTTAAATAAAACAATCATAAAGGCATCGCTAATGACAAGAAACATCAATTGCTTAATATGCGTTATGCAAGACTAATGCCCTGTACACACGGTCCACGGATGTTGGCTCAAACTTGTCTTGCATACAAAAAAAAAGGAAAGTGCACCAAAAATGAGCCACGTCCATAAATCATTGAGGATACAAAATAAGGTAGTACTGAGTATTACCAGGGAGGCAGACTTTTTAGGCTAAGAAACAGTGGAGAAGATATAGCAGTATAAAAAATATAAATTTATTGAAAAATACAAATATCTAAAAAACAATGACAATTATAATATATAGCATCTATGATTATTGTGCAGTGAGCCCTTGTATGTCTACGCCTTTCACCGTTAGGCTTCCTCAGGACACGGCCAAGGTTCACAGATGAGACAGAGAATGGAATATGTCTCTCTATCTAGAATGAGATAAAATGTCATTAGACACACACAACTAACTCATAAACAAACTTAAGGATAAAAATCATGCGCTAAGCAACTGCGAGCATAGGAAAGAACACCAAGCCGGTACCTTAAATTGGAATGCAAAATCATGCAAGTCACGGTAGCATGAGAAAGTTCAATTAGCAGTAAGAAAGCTGAAATTAAAGCAAATGCAACCAGCGTCAATCAGCGAGAATATGCATTTGGGCAGAGAAAACTTTATAGGTTTGTTAAAGAATGAGACTTACTATATTAGATATAGCTAAATATCTCAGCAGGGGCATGTTTCCCCTGTTTCGATTGGAATGGGTGCCATTGAAATCAATGTGCTGTGACTTGTCATGCTAATTTATGTGTCCTAAGTCACATGACAAGTCATTCTAGTGGAAACGGAGCCTTACCTGAGTCCTCTATTGGTCCAGCGATGAGTTAGAGAGTGTAAAATAGAGCAAGAGGGTGACCGCAGTCATTGTGGAAGAAAGGAGTCCAGAGGGCAGGTGGTTAGGTGGGAGTTTGAAAATTTTTTACCGATCTCCTCTATAGTGACAAGTTTAAAAGAGGGGAGATATTTGAACATTGGAGATCTCATCACAAATTGCTTCGATCTCATTTTTGAAATGATTGGCAATCTCCTGGGCATTGAGTGAGTTAGTGAGTGGAGGACAAGATGATAGGATAGGCAGGAATTGTATTTTTGGAGGGCAGATTTATACATGGTGGAGTTTTGCTGATGTAGCGCAGGGGTTTTGCTACTTAAGTTATCATGCTAAATAATGTGATGTGCTTTAAGTAAGAGTTTGGCTCCCTCTAGTGTCCCTTAATGCTATTGACTTTTTTTTTAGTTTCTGTGAAGCAGCATTACAAAGCATTGTGGGAGATGTAGGTTAATGAGGAAGTGACTCTTGTGCTAAAATCAGTCTGGGAACTACTGACCCACAATGCCCAGTTCACCTACCCAGAATGCCAAGTCACAGAACAGCCTGCTGGGTAAGCAGCTAAAAGGACAGGCGTGGCAGGTTTTCGGTCTCTCCGGACGCCATTCAACACACAGCAGGAGGTCTGTGTGTGTGTGCCCAGGGCTGGAAGAGCCTGCGGCCTACAGCGAAGAGCAGATCACCCACCCCAGAGGGATCCTTGTGAACGGCCCTGCTGATCAAACAGGAGGATCGGTCTGCGCTTCAGAGCATTTGAAGCCATCTGCACCTCAGTTATCCAGAGGAGCGATACAGCATGGCGGAGCCATCTTTCATCAGACTGAGACACCAGGAGGAGAGTCTGGACAGAGCCTCACAGTCTCTGGGTCTACTTGGTGCGAAGGGCACATGCCTATTTCAGTAGAGTACATTATTAACTGAGTGTGTTATCTACAGACTGCTGGTGAGACTTGTAGTCCCACAGAAGTGATCTCATGTATTCACAGGCTGCATTCAGTGGAACCTTAGGATTTGTTTCTCTGTGCTATAAAGTCAATACTGAACTATACCCACTGCTAAGGAGGAAGTATTATAAGTGCCTTATATTTGCAAGTACACAATTACCAGCACATCACTTATCCTACAGTTTGCTTTCTACTTGTTGCCCTGTTTGGATTTACAAATACTGCAGTCTAATACATAAGCTAGCTGAAGATTCTGAAGACAAGGAACTTTATTCATTGTCTACAAAGCATCGCAGTTTACTTTGCATTTGGAACATTGTATTACAACCTAGGGGGAGCCCTTGAGTACTGGATATATGCATTGCATTGTTCTGTTGCATGTTCATGACATTATACTGCAGATTTGGTGTGTGTGCTTTGAGGTTCAGAGGGAAGGTGCTTAATATAAGTTTTGGAGGATATTGGGCACTTGTCCCACTGTGCACCTGTCTGCATATGCTCTCTAGGGTGATCATTGAATCTACGGTTCACATATACATTGACTGTCATCTGTTGTCATTTATTACCTTTAAGTTATCACACTGTTCCTTGTGTTTAATTTCCATTGCAGTAAACTTTCTGAATGGTTAATTAATATCCTATGTGAGTCTCTATCTATTATTACAGCTGATGAAGTGACTGGTTCCAAGGTTATGGTAAATATACTGTATAGTGTATCATTACTGTGTTTCTCTTTACTGCTGGGTCCCACACTCACATCACTGTACAGGTGTGCCAGAGGGGTCGAGACCGTTCTTGGGGTTGAGAGGCAGGGTGCAGAATGGAACATTCATTAGCAGCTCCTACGGGGTTAGTGCTACACTGAGATTTAGCTTTACACCACACTTGTTCAAGAGTTTGGCTATGTCTTTTGAGAATTCTAGTGTTGCCTGTTTGCCAAGGTTGTAGTTGTCAGAGCCTAGTTATGTGTGTAGTGAGGGGAGCAGGTGTGTCCAGGGAGGATAAGAGTGAGCTGTTGTAAACAGAAATGGCAAAGGTTGCAAAATAGAGAAGAGAAGAGTTAACGTGGAGAAGGTCACTACGGGTGACTGTTCTGTTGGTTTGAGGTATAGGGGATGAAGACAGGTACAGCATGAAGCTAATAAGGTTGTGATCAGAGAGAAGAAAGGAGTGTTGGAAAGGTTGTAAGGAGTGCAAACATGGGAGAATACAAGGTCAAAGGTGTTGCCATCAGAATGAGTGGAAGTGTGTGTCCATTGTGTTAGGTCAAAAGAGGAGGTTAGGGTGAGACCTTGAAAGGCAGCTGGAGTGTTAACATTAACAGTGATGGTAAAATCACAAAGAATGATAGTGGGTATTCAGAGTAGAGAAGGTATGGTAGTCAGGCAGCGAAGATGTAAAGTATGATACTGGTCTTGGAGTCTAATTACAGCAATCCTCAAAGAAACTGGAGAAAACTAAGAAATGCAGTGAGCCACAAATCTTGTACAGTGGCTAAACAGTCTATAAGTAGGGAAAAGGTTTGAGTTGGGAGCGGGGCTGATGCAGGATTCTAAAAATGTGGCAGCTCCCTCACTATAAAAGTACGTTTTGGTTTTGGAGTTAGCGAGGGACAGCTGGCGAGAGAGAGAGAGACAGTTAGTGCACTCCGCCTCCTCCTTCTCGCTTCTCCCTTTACACCCCCCTCCCCACTACTACACAAGAATATACAACTACAATAGGTGTGGAAGTCTTACAAGTGGTTTCAAAGACTTAGCTTAGGGCCACAGAGAGTAATAGCCTGACATACTGCAATTTCCAGCTGTATCCTTGACCAGGCAAGTGTGATTTTCCCCAGCTGTTGAAACAAAAGAAAAAATATTCATCCATTCACCCCCATGCCCAGCGCTTCAATACCAGCCTGGCAAAATTCTGGCTTTACAGCTGCTCCAGTTCCAGCTGGGAGAATCTGCCCTTTTCTGAGACTTTGAGGCCAGTGCCACAGTGGCAGGTACCCATCTGCAATTTTTTTCATCTAGATGGTCATCCCTGCCACCATCATGTGAAAGCTAATGTTTCTATGTTACTGGACCATGTGACCAGTGGCAGGGTGCACATTGTCAGGGCTGGGCTCAGCCCTCCCTTCTCTGAGCTGGCCGCTCAGCTGTCAGGCTAATTGCCAGCTCCCATCTCTCTCCGCAGTTACCCAGCTGTTGTTGATTCTGCTCGTCAGTCCTGCCTACTTAAAGCTGTCCAGCTCACTTGATCTCTGCCTTCACCTTTGTCAACATCACAGAGACTTTCTCCTGCGTTCCTGTTGAAGACTTGCTTGGCTGATGTCCCTACTGGCTCCTGATCCTGCTTGCTGTACTACTACGTTTACCTCTGGCTCTCTGACATTGGTTTGGCTGACTACCCAATCCGGTTACTGAACTCTGGCTTGTTTTGACCACGCTTACTCTGTTTACCTTTTTATTATTATTAAACAAGTGTGATTTAGCTATACTTCTGTCTCAGTCTGATTCATGGTTCCTGATAGTAGGTGAAGGCCATGAATTCAGAAGATATAGTCAATCCACTTGTTGGTAATATTTTTTTCCAGATTGGATGAGCAAGATTACCGCATGGATCAGTTTGCCATAGCGTTACAAACGCTCCTGAGTCGCTCACCTGGAATCTCCCACTCTGGCTGCTCCGGTACAACCTAAGTTGCAAGCCGTCCCTGCTGCTGTGCCAGTCTCTGTGCAGGCACCCGCCTTGAGTATTACCCCTATAAGAGGTATGTCTGGTTCCACTCCGCTTCCCCAACAATTTGGGGGCGATCCAGTTCAATGCAGAGGGTTTCTCAACCATGTTGAGATATACTTTGAGATGCTGCCCCAGGCGTTTCCCACGGACAGAAGCAAAGTAGGTTTCGTGATATCTTTGCTTTCAGAGAGAGCCTTGGCCTGGGCAAACCCTCTATGGGAGATGCAAAAACCTGTTGTCTTCAGTTACCCGGAGTTTGTGGCCTCCTTTAAAAGGGTATTTGATGTTCCCGCATGCTCCGCTTCTGCTGCTAAGTGCCTCATGTCCATCAAACAGAGTACGAGAACTGTTGATGACTACTCCATTGAATTCCGTACTCTGGCAGCAGAGGTTGCTTGGAACAATGAGGCCCTCGTGGCTGCCTTTTCTCATGGTTTCTCTCGGATTCCATCAAGGATGAGATCGCAGTCCAAGATATACCCACTGAGCTGGAGAAGTTGATCACGTTTGCCATCCTCATTGACTCCAGACTCAGTGAGAGACTCTCTTTTAAGGAGCGCTTGCGGAAGCCTCTTGTATGTTTGCCTCCGAGCTTTGCAGCCCCACCCGTGCCTCCCCCACTTCCCATGCCGCCTGGTACCGAGTCAATCAGTGAAGATGAACCCATGCACTTGGGCTTCACGCGTCTCTCTGCGGATGAGAGAACCTTTAGGAGGAGGGAGAGACTGTGCCTTTATTGTGGCCAGGCAGGCCACTTGTTAAAGTCTTGTCCTACCCATCCAGGGAACGCCCGAACCTTGAGGTCCTGTCATGGACAGATCTTAGGTGGCGTTGTTTCGTCCCCAGTTATCCAGAAGGATAAGCCCCTGGTTTTGGTCACCCTTTCTTGGGCTGAGTCGTCCATCGAGATACAGGCTCTAATCGACTCTGGGGCTGCAGGCCTGTTTATTGATGCTGCCTTTGTATCGCAGCACTCGATTTCACTGCAGCTACGTGACACTCCACTTGCCATTGAGGCTCTTGACGGGAGACCTCTACAGCCTGCCCATGTGACTCATGAGACGGTTCCGTTGTCCATTGTTGACTATGTAGGTTCTGTGGCGCATACAGTACCAGGTGCATTGGAAAGGGTACGGTCCGGAGGAACGTTCTTGGGTCTCATCCTCGGACATGCCCTTGTCCTCCTCCGTGATTTCCATAGACGTTTTCCCCTCAAGCCTGGTGGTCCTCCGTGGGGAGGGGGTACTGTCAGGGCTGGGCTCAGCCCTTCCTTCTCTGAGCTGGCCACTCAGCTGTCAGCTAATTGCCAGCTCCCATCTCTCTCAACAGTTACCCAGCTGTTGTTGATTCTGCTCGTCAGTCCTACCTACTTAAAGCCGTCCAGCTCACTTGATCTCTGCCTTTGCCTTTGTCAACATCACAGAGACTTTCTCCTGCATTTCTGTTGAAGACTTGCTCAGCTGACGTCCCTTCTGGCTCCTGATCCTGCTTGCTGTACTACTACGTTTACCTCTGGCTCTCTGACATTGGCTTGGCTGACTATCCGATCCGGTTACTGAACTCTGGCTTGTTTTGACCACACTTACTCTGTTTACCTTTTTATTATTATTATTATTATTAAACAAGTATGATTTAACTATACTTCTGTCTCGGTCTGATTCATAGTTCCTGATACACATGACTACAGACACATAGGGGGTTATTTACTAAAGGAAAATCCACTTTTCACTGCAAGTGCACTTGAAAGTGCACTGAAAGTGCACTTGGAAGTAAAGTCGCTGTTGATCCGAGGTGGACATGCAAGGAAAATAAAAAACAGCATTTTAGCTTGCACATGATTGGATAATAAAATCAGCAGAGTTTCCACTCATTTCAGATCTACCACTTAGATTTAGAGCAACTGCACTTGAAAGTGCACTTGCAGTGCAAAGTGGATTTGCCTTTCGTAAATAACCCCCATAGTCTAGCAAGCATGGGTAGAGATGGTTCAGCTCCTTCACGGGCCACTCGGTAATTGCTGACAGAAGGAAGGGAAGGAATATGGAGCACGCCGCAGAAGTTGGTGGTGCTACACCGCGTTCTGTAACTTGGTGACAGTGGCAGCTTAATCACGTCCACCCCCTCCTCCTCAATAGCTTCATCTGGCGTGTCATGTTCAGAACCACTAGTTCCCTACAAGCAATCAAAAGGCTATGCAATAGCGCTGTTTTGCAGCTGGTATATCTGGGGAACAGGAACTACACTGGGGCAGAGATTTTGTGAGTTTTTCAGGGGCAGGCCCAGAGGTGGCTAACCCCACAGCATATTGTGTCAGGAAATGTCATGTGTGACAATGGCACTAACCTGTTGTCCACCCTTCAACAGGGAACGTTCACACATCCTGAACTTAATGATGTTGTGGTTCCTAATTAGGTACCCTGGTTTACATGGTCTTCTAAGTGAAACAGGAAGAGTTTGCTGACATATTATTAAACTTTTTACACAATACAGTGCGGTATTAAAAAAAGAAGATTCTAAGCTATGCTATGAAACTTGTTTTGTTACTGTTTGGCAATTTGTGCAAGGTTGATGGCTTTAGCTTTATTTTCTTTTAAAGTATATACAGTACCTTCGATGGCTTTTACATCTGTTGTGTCTGTCTGCTACTTTCACCACTCTATTCTGGCCTATTATTGGTATATATGAAAAAATCTGGTGTTTTTGCAAAAACTACAAATGTTTTAATGGAAATCAATAATATTGGGTAGCTGTTGCTGTATATATGCCAAAGAATAGAGTAAAATTAAAAAACTTTATTACACATGCAATTTGTGTGATGCCAGAATACAGTGTCACTATTAACAAAGCATACCCCACTATAGTGTGTACTTTTTCTCAATCTCAAATATCAATTAGCCGCTTCCGGACTGCCCCACGTACATTTACTGAGGCAGGGTGGCCCAGGTGTGCAAAATCACGTACCTGTACGTGATATAGTGCACGCGGTTTAGGGAGCACGCGTGCTCTGGTGGCGTGCCGCTCGCGCTGTGAATGGACACAGCGGGAGCCAATCAGCGGGTCTGGCGGCTGCGACGGCAGCTGTGACCCGCCGATTGTTCAGAAGAGACACAGAGCAGTGGTGTGCCAATGTAAACAAAGCACACTGCTGATCTGTCAGGGAGGAAAAGTGAGAGATCGTGTTTCAGCTAAGCTGAATCACAATCTCTCTTTTCCTCCAGTGAATCCACTCCCCCCATAGTTAGAAACACCTGCCAGGGAACACATTTAACCCCTTGATCTCCCCTTAGTGTTAACCCCTTCCCTGCCAATGTCATTTATACAGGGATCAGAACATTTTTTTTTAGCTCTGATCACTGTATGTCACTGGTCCCCAAAAAGTGTCACTTAGGGTCAGATTTGCCCGCCGCAATGTCACAGACCCGCTAAAAATCGCAGATCGCTGCCATTACCAGTAAAATAAATAAATAAATAAATAAAAGTCCCTAAATCTATCCCATAGTTTATGATGCTATAACTTTTGCGCAAACCAATCAATATATATGCTTATTGGGATTTTTTTTTACTAAAATATGTAGCAGAATAAATATTAGCCTAAATTGATGAAGAAATTTGTAATTTTTGGATATGTATTATAGCATAAAGTAAAAAATATTGTTTGTTTTTTTTTCAAAATTGTCAGTTTTTTTTGTCTATAGCTCAAAAAAAACCCCAAAAAACGCAGAGGTGATCAAAAATTGTGGGGAAAAAAGGACATCAATTTTATTTTGGTGCAGCATTGCACGACCACACGATTGTCAGTTAAAGCGACGCAGTGCCGTATTGCAAAAAAATGGCCTAGGCATTAAACCTTCCAGGGCTGAAGTGGTTAAGATCACTAAGTGTCACTTTTGTCTGCTGCCTTATTCCTTTGCTATCAGCATGGATCACTTCTGACAAGTTTTCTTGACACCAAAAGAAAAATGATGACAGGGAAATGACCGCCAGCTGACTGACAGCCAGCTCTGCTCTGTTCCTGTGTACAGGTGTGTGTTCTTTCCCTCCAATCAGCCATCAGAGCTCTCCTCACTGAACTCTGCAGAGTGTAACTTCAGCTCTCCGCCCCCTTTTTCTGAACTCTCAGACAAGCTTTAAAATTCAGCACTTTGAACGGATGTAGAGAAGAAAGGCCTGCAGATAGACAGGTACAACTTATGTAGGAGGATTTGTTTCATGTCTGTATATCACCTGAGGCCAGTCACTTCACTGTGTATATGTGAGGGTTTACACCCACATTAAGCCTTACAGGCATGTAAAAGCAGTGTTGTTTTTTATGTCTCCCTTGAAATCGTATTAAATGGAGACTCCTATCCCCAGTCAACAGTGTTTTTTTTTTTTGCCTTGGTACATGTTCCCTAAGACAGTGACACATATGCTCCCCATGTCTTTTTTTTATTCTTTATTTTGTTGCAAAGCATACAGTCCAAACAGGGGACATTATGATATTTAAAAGTCATTACATCTTATCTTTTTTCTAAATGTACCTCAAATGCAAACAGTAAAACGGTACTGAAGGCATCTGCAAACTGAGAAATGCAAACCATACTATTACATACTGTAACAATCTCCTAGAGATATAAAGGGTCAGTGACTAGTTTAAGAGAAGCCAAAGTCTCTCTGGCTGTATGACTCATTTGTCTGTATTTCTAAAGGGATTAAAGTGTAACTAAAGGAAACACTTTTTTTTTGTTGGAAGGGATTAGAGCACCTGCCAGTTTTTATTGCTGTCTGTGCCCCCGTATTTCTCTAGTTTACTGTTATCATCGAAAGTGAAAGTAAAAGAACATCCCAAATTTTTGGGTTGCCATCAGAGCGGTAATAGAGGGGAAATCTTCCGGAGGGACACTATTTCTGGAGGTTGGTTTGGCGAACATGCAAACGCAGCCACATTTGGCCCATCACCAGCCTGCTTAGGCCACAATATAGCAGGGAGATAGGAGCTGGTTTTTATCTTGAAATTACCAGTAGAGTGTATTATCTGAGAGACAATAGGTGCAAATATTGTACAGTCGCTGGACAGTATGTTAGCAGCTTGTTATGGTTAAATAGTTACATGTGTGTGATTATATGTCAGTATTACATTGTATATCCCTGTATGTTGCGGTCGTTCAGGTGCTTATCTAATAGTTTTTTGAAACTATTGATGCCCCCCCCCCCCCCCCCCCCCCGCTGAGACCACCGCCTGTGGAAGGGAATTCCACATCCTTGCCGCTCTTACAGTAAAGAACCCTCTACGTAGTTTAAGGTTAAACCTCATTTCTTCTAATTTTAATGAGTGGCTACGAGTCTTGTTAAACTCCCTTCTGCGAAAAAGTTTTATCCCTATTGTGGGGTCACCAGTATGGTATTTATAAATTGAAATCATATCCCTTCTCAAGTGTCTCTTCTCCAGAGAGAATAAGTTCAGTGCTCACAACCTTTCCTCATAACTAATTCCTAATATGGTCACAACATAAAATGTAAAACATAAATGTAAACAGCTTGGCTAGGTTGCAAAATAAGAGGAAGAGGCGAGGCAGGTTTTATCTTGAAATTTACATTATTATCTGAGAGACAAGAGAGTGAAAAAGAAACTCAACCTCAGCGTTTAAGTGTAACTATACATAGTAAGAGATCTTCAAGGTGAGGAGGCTAATTTGCCAATCTAATTCATTATGAGCTCAGTGTCTTCACTAAGCTTTGTAGTCCTCTTCAGATAGGGGAAATCTATTATCCTAAACCAAAAGAATAACAAAAAAGGAATGCTCAAGCCTAGTGCATGGCACCACAGACCACACTTGCCCATTACCTTAATTCCCCCGGATACAACCATAAAGTAGAGTAATACACACACACACCATTTGGCAAAAATTTGCCACGGCATTTTATTGGTTTACAATATTTCATAAAGACAAAACATATTAATCCAATATTCAGATGAAATCAAACATACAGCAAACTTTTGCCCAGTTGTCAGAACTCGGGCATCTTAACTTTATTGAACAAAGAAATACCTCCCCCCGGATTCCGGGGTGACCCGACCACACAAAATGCCCGCAACGGGGAGGGAGCTTTTTCTCCTGTAGTCCCGGCCACTGCAAGAAGAAGGATAGAGCCTCTGCAGCCCTTTTATCACATCCAGGGGACATCCAAAACCTTCCAGGAATTCCCATTGGACCACCTCGCCTGCTCCATTTAAATATTTAAAGTGACAGTACCCCCACTAGCCTATACCTTATGCAACTTAAAGCGGAGGTTCACACAAAAATGGAACCTCTGCTTTTCGGAACCCTCCCCCCCTCCGGTTTCACATTCGGCACCTTTCGGGGGAAGGGGGGTGCAGATACCTGTATAATACAGGTATTTGCACCCCTTTCCGGGCATAGATAGCCGCAGAATCTGCGGCTATCTATGCCACTTCCTGTCCCCCCCGCTGTCTGCTGGGAAACGCACGGGTCCGAGAGACAGCAGGGAACATCCGGATTGCGCAGCGCGACTCGCACAGCGCGATTTGCGTAGCGGGATTTGCGCATTGCGGGCGCCCTTATTTTGCAGTATTTGCAGTATTTGTAGCTGCTGACTTTAAACAAAAAGAAATTTTTGGCGGAACTCCGCTTTAATAGCTAACATGCATATTGCAAACAAAAAGGGCTGTGTGGCCGTCGTCCCAAGAATGTGGGCACAGATGAGATGCACACAATGTTTCTGCTGCTGGACTTCAGCTACCACATTTCACATGTTTGCTTTAGGGCAAATCCTGTTTTGTTTATCACATTCTGTGGCATATTCCAGCGCCCAGTCACCCAATGTTTCTGCAGCTGGACCTCAGCTGAGAAATTTCAATGTTTTCTGTAAGGAAAATCCTGCATTGTGCCTCCAAATTTGCAGCCCGTTTTGGTGCTCCAGCCCTTAAAAATATGTGTTGCTATTATCTTTTTGATTAAAAGAGCAATAAAAAAGTGTGCACCAACTTAGTGCATTATCTCAAACACAATTTATTAACAGAGTGTATAAAAATACTCAAATAAAAGTACATGGACTTATAACGAATCATCCATCTCAACCCGCTGCGATGAACAAAGATGAATGAAATGTCACTTACTAACATTACAATATATGCCCAACAAGGACCAGCAACGTACTGCTATGTTGCTGGACTTTGAGTGGTTATACCAGAATGATGCCTACAGGTTTAGGTATCATCTTGGTATCAATCTTTTCAGCCAGCGGTCGGCTTTCATGTAAAAGCAAACCTAGCAGCTAATTAGCCTCTAGATTGCTTTTTACAAGCAGTGGGAGGGAATGTTCCCCCCCCCACCATCTTCCATGGTTTTCTCGGGGTCTCCTGTCCCAACAGGGAACCCGAGAATGCAGCCGGTGGTTCCGCCAGCTGACCATAGAGCTGATCGGAGACCAGAATGGCTCCAATCATCTCTATGGCCTAAGAAACAGGAAGCTATGAGCATTTCATGAGGTTTCGCCAGATATAAACAGCGCCATTGGGAAATTGGGAAAGCATTTTATTACACCGATCTTGGTGTGGTCAGATGCTTTGAGGGCAGAGGAGAGATCTAGGGTCTAATAGACCCCAATTTTTTCAAAAGAAAGTACCTGTCACTACCTATTGCTATCATAGGGGATATTTACATTCCCTGAGATAACAATAAAAAATGATAAAAACAAAGTTAAAAGGACAGTTTAAATAAAAAAGCAAAATAAATAATAAAAAAATGTAAAAAATAAAAAAAAAGCACGCCTGTCCCCCCATGCTCACGCGTAAAGCCGAACGCAAGTGTTGGTCTGGTGTCATATGTAAACAGCAATTGCACCATGCATGTGAGGTATCACCGTGAAGGGCAGATCGAGGGCAGTAATTTTAGCAGTAGACCTCCTCTGTAAATCTAAAGTGGTACCCTGTAATGGATTTTAAAGGCTTTTAAAAATGTATGTAGTTTGTCGCTGCTACACGTTTGTGCGCAATTTTAAAGCATGCTGTGTTTGGTATCCATGTACTTGGCATAAGATCATCTTTTTTATTGCATCAAACATTTGGGCAATATAGTGTGTTTTAGTGCATTAAAAATAAAAAAAGTGTTTTTTTTTCAAAAAAACTGCATTTGAAAAATTGCTGCGCAAATACTGTTTGAAAAAAAAGTTGCAACACCCACCCACCATTTTAATGTGAAGGGCCTTTGATTTAAAAAAAAAAATATATATATATATATATATATATATATATATATATGTTTGGGGGTTCAAAGTAATTTTCTAGCAAAAAAAAAAAAAAAAATTTCATGTAAACAAAAAGTGTCAAAGGGCTTTGTCTTCAATTGGTTAGAAACGTGGGTGATGTGTGACATAAGCTTCTAATGTTGTGCATAAAATGCCAGGACAGTTCACCCCCCCCCAAATGACCCCTTTTTGGAAAATAGAAACCCCAAGCTATTTGTAGATAGGCATGTTGAGTCCATGGAATATTTTTTATTTTGCCACAAGTTTCGGGAAAATGACAAACTTTTTTTTTTTTTGTGCACAAAGTTGTCACTAAATGATATATTGCTCACACGTGCCATGGTCATATGTGGAATTACACCCCAAAATACATTCTGCTGCTTCTCCGGAGTATGGGGAGACCACATGTGTGAGAATTTTTTGGAGCCTTGCAATGTACAGGACCCCAAAAACCAAGCACCGCCTTCAGGCTTTCTAAAGGCGTAAAATTGTGATTTTACTCCTCACTACCTATCACAGTTACGGAGGCCCTGAAATGTCCAGATAGCACAAACCCCCCCCAAATGACCCAATTTTGGAAAGTAGACACCCCAAGGTATTTGCTAGGAGGCATGGTGAGTATTTTGCAGCTCTCATTTATTTTTGAAAATGAAGAAAGAAAAGACAAATGTATTTTTTTTTCTTTTTTCAATTTTCAAAACTTTGTGACAAAAAATGAGATCTGCAAAATACACAACATGCCTCTTAGCAAATAGCTTGGGGTATCTACTTTCCAAAATAGGGTCATTTGGGGGGGTTTTGTGCTATCTGGGCACTTCATGGCCTCCGAAACTGCGATAGGCAGTGAGGAAGTGAAATCACCATTTTACGCCCTTAGATAGGCCTGAAGGCGGTGATTGGTTTTCGGGGTCCTGTACGCGGTTAGACTGCCAAAAAGTCCCACATATGTGGTATCCCCATACTCAGGAGAAGCAGCAGAATGTATTTGGGGTGTAATTCCACATATAACCATGCCATGTTTAAACAAAATATAATTTAGTGACAACTTTGTGTAAAAAAAAAAAAAAAAAATGTAATTTTCTAGAAACTTGTGGCAAAATATAAAATATTCCATGGACTCAACATGCCTCTCACCAAATAGCTTGAAGTGTCTTCTTTCCAAAATGGGGTCATTTGGGGGGGTTTGTGCTATCTTGACATTTCATGGCTTCTGAAACTGTGATAGATAGTGAGGGGTGAAATCACCATTTTACGCCCTTAGAAAGCTTGAAGGCAGTGATTGGTTTTCGTGGTCCTGTACACGGCTGAACTCCCAAAAAGTCTCACACATGTGGTATCCCCATACTCAGGAGAAGGAGCAGAATGTATTTTGGGGTGTAATTTCACAAATGCCCATGGCATTGTTGAGCAATATATCATTGAGTGACAACTTTGTGCAAAAAAAAAAAAAAAAAGTTTGTAATTTTCCCACAACTTGTGGCAAAATATAAAATATTCCATGGACTCAACATACCTATCAGCAAATAGTTTGGGGTGTCTACTTTCCAAAATGGGGTCATTTGCGGGGGTTGTGCTATCTTGCCATTTTATGGCCTTCGAAACTGTGATAGGTAGTGAGGAGTGAAATCAAAAATTTACGCCCTTAGAAAGCCTGAAGGCGGTGCTTGGTTTTGGGGGTCCTGTACACGGCTAGGAATCACCATTCTCAGAAGAAGCAGCAGAATGTATTTTGGGGTGTAATTCCACATATAACCATGGCACGTGTGAGCAATATATCATTTAGTGACAACTTTGTGTCATTTTTATTTATTTATTTTATTTATTAGTCATTTTTCAATCACTCATCACAAATAATAAAATATTCAATAGGCTCAACATGCCTCTCAGCAATTTCCTTTGGGTGTCTACTCTCCAAAATGGGGTCATTTGGGGGGGGGGGGTTGTACTGCCCTGCCATTTTAGCACCTCAAGAAATGAGATAGACAGTCGTAAACTAAAAGCTGCGTTAATTACAGAAAATGTACCCTAGTTTGTAGACGCTATAACTTTTGCGCAAACCAATAAATATACGCTTATTGACATTGGCTCCCGTTGCTGTCAATCAAATCCAATGACGTGGGTGCCGGAGGGGGTGGGGCCAAGTCCTGCTTTCTGTGTTAACAGACGCAGAAGCAGGACACAGGAGAGCGCCTGCACGGGTGTCACGAAGGAGAGCGCATCTCCGATGGGGCACTCGAGAAGAGACATGTTTGTTATTTAAAAAAAAAAATGAGGGTTTAGTAACCCCTTTGATTCCAGTTTCAGTGCCTGTGGCTACTGGTATGAATGAGCCCTAAATAAACTGTACAATCTATACTTCTTGGCAGTGTTTCTCTTCTTATTATGATAAATCTTCCTGTATATGGTATCTTGCCTCTGGTAGAACCACCCCTATTTTAAAATGAATTTCCCACTTCTAATTAAAGTATATTTTCTGCCTACAATGGTTTGCTGGATGAACAACAAAATTGGGTGATCCTGGACATTTTTTTTTTTTATGTCAGCAACTTTGACCTGGTAATCCCACGAATAACAAGCTTCCTGTCTTTGGGTGGCTATCTCCACTTCTTTACAGTAATTATAGAGGAGAACATGGTTGTCTCTAGGCTACCCTCTTGATTTGGACTGCTAACCACTCCTTGTCTACATTACACAGGGATGCCTTCTTTTGTAGTTCACAGTTGATAGCTGAATAAGTGATAAGACTGGGGAAGCTAAACGAATGAGGTGCAACTGCCTTCATGTTAAACTGGTTCAGTCCATCCACAGAGAAAACCAGTTATTACTTTTCTCATGGCAACTAACCTGCGTTCCCTGGGTGCCCCTCTCTTAGCAGGAGCAGGATTGGCAGTTAAAGTGGTTATAAAGCCTAAACCTTTTTATCTCAATGCATTCCCTGCATGAAAGCAGAGTTCCACCCACATTTTTCACTCCACACCATGCAGTACTAATGTGCATCCTTAAAATGAATTGGCAATATATTAGATTTTTTTCTGTTGAAGTAAATTCAACCTGTGAAGCTCTGGTGAACTCCATGCCCAAGAGGGTTAAGGCAGTGCTGGAAAATAATGGTGGCCACACAAAATATTGACACTTTGGGCCCAATTTGGACATTTTCACTTAGGAGTGTACTCACCTTTGTTGCCAGCGGTTTAGACATTAATGGCTGTGTGTTGAGTTATTTTGATGGGACAGCAAATTTACACTGTTTTACAAGCTGTACACTCACTACTTTACATTGTAGCAAAGTGTCATTTCTTCAGTGTTGTCACATGAAAAGTTATAATAAAATATTTACAAAAATGTGAGGGGTGTACTCACTTTTGTGAGATACTGTCAGGGCTGGCTCAGCCCTTCCTTCTCTGAGCTGGCTGCTCAGCTGTCGGCTACTTGCCAGCTCTCATCTCTCTCCACAGTTAACCAGCTGTTGTGGATCTGCTCATCAGTCCCGCCTACTTAAAGATCTGCAGCTCACTTCATTCCTGCCTTTGCCTTGGTCACATCACAAGAAACCATCTCCTGCGTTCCTGTTTAAAGACTGGCTTTGCTGACATCCCTTCTGGCTCCTTATCCTGCTTGCTGTTCCTCTACTTGGATCCCTGACTTCTGGCCTGGCTGATTACCCGATCTGGTTACTGAACGCTGGCTTGGCTGACTATCCGATCCGGTTACTGGACTCTGGCTATGCTTTGACTACGCTTACTCTATTTACCTTTTTATTTTTTATTAATAAACAAGTGTGATTTTACTGTACTTCTGTCTCGGTCTGGTTCATGGTTTCTGACAGTAGGTGAAGGCCATGAATTCAGAAGATACAATCAATCCACTTGTTAGTAATATTTTTTCCAGACTGGATGAGCAAGATCACCACATGGATCAGTTTGCCATGGCATTACAAATGCTCCTGAGTCGCACAGCTCACCTGGAATCCCCCACTGTGGCTGCTCCAGAACAACCTGAGTTGCAAGCCGTCCCTGCTCCTGCGCCAGTCTCTGTGCAGGCACCTGCCTTGGGTATTACCTCTATAAGAGGTATACCTGGTTCCGCCCCACTTCCCCAGCGATTTTGGGGCGATCCAGTTTAATGCAGAGGGCTTCTCAACCAAGTTGAGATATACTTTGAGATGCTGCCCCAGGCGTTTCCCACGGACAGAACCAAAGTAGGGTTTGTGATATCTTTGCTTTCTAAGAGAGCCTTGGCCTGGGCTAACCCTCTATGGGAGACGCAAAAACCTGTTGTCTTGAGTTACCCTGAGTTTGTGGCCTCCTTTAAAAGGGTATTTGACATTCCCACATGCTCCGCTTCTCCTGCCAAGTGCCTCATGTCCATCAAACAGAGTACGAGAACTGTTGCCGACTACACCATTGAGTTCCGTACTTGGAACAATGAGGCCCTCGTGGCTGCTTTTTCTCATGGTCTCTCGGATTCCATCAAGGATGAGATAGCAGCCCGAGATATACCCACTGAGCTGGATAGCTTGATCTCGTTTGCCATCCTCATTGACTTCAGACTCAGAGAAAGACTTTCTTTTAAGGAGCGCTTGCGGAAGCCTCCTGTACGTTTGCCTCCGAGCTTTGCAGTCCCACCCGTGCCTCCCTCACCTCCCATGCCTCCTGGTACTGAGTCGGTCAGTGAAGATGAACCCATGCCCTTGGGCTTCACGTGTCTCTCTGCGCATGAGAGAACCTTTAGGAGGAGGGAGAGATTGTGCCTTTATTGTGGCCAGGCAGGTCACTTTTTGAAGTCTTGTCCTACCCGTCCTGGGAACACCCGAACCTTGAGGTCCTGTCATGGACAGACCTTAGGTGGTGTTGTGTCGTTCCTGGTTATCCAGAAGGGTAAGCCCCTGGTTTCGGTCACCCTTTCTTGGGCTAAGTCGTCTATCGAGATACAGGCTCTAATCGATTCTGGGGCTGCAGGCCTGTTCACTGATGCTGCCTTTGTATCAAAGCACTCGATTCCATTGCAGTTGCGTGACACTCCACTTGCCATTGAGGCTCTTGATGGGAGCCCTTTACAGCCTGCCCATGTGACTCATGAGATGGTTCCATTGTCCATGGCCATAGGGGCTCCTCACCATGAGATAATCCAATTCCAAGTGATTTCCTCTCCTAAGTTTCCGCGGGTTATTGGTTATCCTTGGTTACAGAGGCACAACCCCTCTTTTGATTGGCTCCGTGCTGAGGTTCTCTCCTGGTCACCACAATGCAGTGAAACATGCTCCCGGAAGGTAGCCAAGGTCCTGTGTACCTCTTCACTCTCCTCCCTGCCAGAGGAGTACCGTGATTTTAGCGATGTCTTTGACAAAGTTCAAGCCGGTAGTTTGCCTCCACACCAGCCGTATGATTGCGCAATTGACCTTCAACCCGGTGCCACTCCCCCTCGAGGCCGGGTTTACCCTTTGTCAGTCTTGGAGGATAAAGCCATGGAGGAGTATGTTGCAGACGCACTTTCTCGGGGTTTCATCCACAAATCCTCGTCTCCTGCTGGTGCTGGTTTCTTCTTTGAGAAGAAGAGGAGCTGTTTTGCTTACATCTATCTAGCAAGGTTACTCTGTGGTATAAACAAGGAAGCTGAGCTTTCTGTAGTGTGTAAATGTGCTTTTTACTATACAAAGATGCTGTACATACAAATCTATTACAATCTTAGGAATACAATACAAGACTGACAGATATCTATAACAAGCAAAATGCCTAGCAAACTGAACAGTCTATAGTCTATGTCAGTACAAATGCACTTAAAAGTTACTTATCTTCTGTTACTCTATGTTCGTGATCTCCATTGGCAACGATTCTCCTGGAGCAACAGGCAAGTTTCTTCTATCATGAGTGGCGTCAGATGTTACAGCATGATGGTGTGTGTGTCTGTGTGTGTGTGTCCCTACTCACCCCTTTTATGTGTCAGGCTGTTTACCATAGCTACCAAACAACAGAAAACATACCTGTTTACTGTAGCTGTAGAAACAATGGACTGTTGCAAACTGTCAATTGAATACAAAAATGGTATCTACGTACCATTGTCTAATCAGGCCAACACCTGACAGTAATCTAACAGTCATTCTTTCAGTTTGAGAGCTGAAAGAAACTCAAACAAGTACATTTCTTACTTGTTTACTTTAGCTATAGAGACAATAGCTTGTTAATTAAACTGTCAATTGAATACAACAATGATATTTACCCCCATTGTATAAAACAGCATTTGTTTGAGAAATCTACTCAAGCCAAAAAACTGACAATATCTCTATGACCAACCACTATTGTGTAATGTTATGTCCCGTGTATCATAATTCTGATTAATAAAAAAAAATCATATTGTAACAAACGCAACACATTCCGCCCTAGATTTTTTTTTTCCTTTCAGACTCCATACAGAAAATCAGTTCATTATTATGAAAAACTCATTTTAAACATTCATTTTCCTTGAATGCAACACCTCCCATATTTTTGTCATTGAGAAGGTGTCTAAAAAGTTCATTAGAAAGTCCATTCTAAAGTTCTTTAGAAAGTCCAGGCTTGTAATTCATCAAAGGCCTTGCTTTCCACAGCTCTTGCGATCTTCCGTCATTCTTTCCATCATGTCCTATGGATCAAATTCAAGACTGTCGAGTGGAAAACAAATCGGATTATCTGTTCCTTCTAATAATACATAAACAGTAGATCCAAGCCCTTCAGCTACAATCTCTCCTCTAAATGGCTTCTTGCCTGGATATCTGACTAACACTTTGCCCCCTGCCTGTACCCACTTCTGACCCTCCCAAAGAACATCAATAGGGAGGAGAGGAAATACACTGATATTTCCCAGAAGATCACTGCTGTTTATTTTGGAAGGTTTGCTGTTATGGAGCCTCACTTTCCACTCTTGCTGAGAAGTATCCACTAACCAGTCAGAGTCCCAGCCACTGTCTTGAAGCTCATCTGTCAATGCAAATGTAACTTCAAACCTTCCTGCCAGATTCCTCTCATTCCTAGATGGGCTTCAGCTTCAGATACTTCACTCTTGGTTTCTATGTCATGGGAAGCAGTAACATGGTATCTGTTAAGCCCTGTTCTTTCAGGAACCTTACATAAAAACTGAACTCTGCACTCCAGCTGTGGAATCTGTGCCCCAGCCCCTACCATCCTCTCATATGGTGTGCTTTTAGCTATTGGCCTAGAATTTAACAACATGACTGCCTGTGTGAGGACCCGATCCCACCCCCTTAGTGTATGTGTGGGTGTAAGTTTGCGTATCTGGTCCTTCAATAGCCGTTGTATCTTTCAATCAAACCAGCTTCCTGTGGATGGTATGGGATGTGGCACAACCAGTACACTCCAGAATCGTTGGCCCACTGCTGTACTGTTGATCCAGTGAAGTGTGAGCCGTTATCACTTTGGACTCTTTTGGGACAACCATAAGCAACGACAAGTTTCTGGAGCAGTTGAAGCATTGCGGCTTGATCTGCACGTTTGCAGGGATGAACAAGCATAAGTCCTGAATAAGTGTCCACTGCAGTTCAACAATATCTCAGTCCATTATTTCCCCGGGGCAGGGGACCGATGAAATCGATCTGCCAGATCTCTGCAGGCCTCTCACCCCTCTTAATCGACCCAGTGGAGTACTTTTGCAATGGCCATTGTCGCACTTCTCCACACACTGTACAGTTCCCTATTACAGTCTTTATCATGTCCATGGATATAGGCAATCCTCTCTACTGTGCCCATTCATATGTTGCTTTCTGCCCCAAATGTCCAGATTGCTTGTGGGCCCAGTTGGCCAAGTTCATCAAGACAGGATCAATTGGCACAACTGCCTTCACGTTGGCGATTTCATCTGCAACTCTGTTATAGTTTTCAAAGTCTGGGACTAGGGGCACATGTGCATCAACATGCCCCACTTTTATGGTGCAGGAGTGAGCTTCCTTCCAGATGTAGTCCCAGACTTCCTTGCCTCCCCACACCACCTTTCCATAAATCATCCATTCATTGGACTTCCATGTGGGCATCCAAGTTGTCAGTCCTTTAAAAACCGCCCAGCTGTCAGTGTAGATAGTGACATGGGAAGAAGGATCCTCCTGAAGAGTCATCACCACTGCTTTCAACTCTGCATACTGACTGGACCCTCCGATTCCGGTCTCCTGCAGGACTGTATCTGTACTTGGGTTGTAGGCTGCTGCTGTCCATTTACGTCCAGACGAGGTGACTATGGCTGAACCATCAGTGAACCACGCTGACTCCTTCATGTCTTCTGACAGAGACTCAAAGGGTGGAGCCTCTTGAATGGGGGATGACTGCAGCACAGGAATTTCTTCTTCTGGCCGGGTGCTGGTAAAAGTGACAAGCCCAGCCAACTGTTTTGAAATGTCTCTAACATCCCCAGCTGCAATACCCCCTCTTTCTTGAAGGTACCACTTCCATTTCATCAGTGTCTGGTTCTGGGCTACAGCTGCCCTAGTGGTCAGTCCATTATCTCTCACCCATCCTGCTATTGGGAATGCAGTATGGATGGTGACTGTGTCCTTTCCTGTAATGGTCTCTACATGTTGAAGTGCTGTGTAGGCCCCAAACAGGTACTTCTCTAGGGGTGTGTATCTCTTCTGTGCCCCTGTCAGTTGTTTGGACCAAAATCCAATGGGTATTGCTCTCAGTCCTTTCTTTTCATTTGGCTGCCATAGACTCCAAGATATGGTACCATTCTGCTCCACTACATCAGTACTCCTTGTCTCACGGGTCCTAATCCCTGATGCTGCAAAATAGCTTCTTTAGCAGCCAGGAGTGCAGTCCGCTGCTCTGAACCCCATGAGAACTCAGTCTTTTTTCTGGTGACATTATATATAGGCCTCAGAATCAGTCCAAGATGTGGGATGAACGATCTCCAGAACCCCACAACTCCAATGAACTTCTGTGCCTCCTCTTTGGTAGTAGGGGGTGACAGAGCCTGGATAGTTTGCACAACTGTCTCTGGAATTTTCCTCTGCGGCCCAGTCCACATCATTCCCAGGAATTTCACTTCTGTGGCAGGTCCTTGGACTTTGTCTCTGTTGATAGCCCACCCTCTGTTCTCCATGTGATGTATCAGCAGGTGCAGTGCTTCAGTTACATCTTCTTTTGTTCCAGAGATCATGATGTCATCAATGTAGTGGAACACAGTGACTTTCAAACTCAGGGTACTTAAATCTCGGGCAATCAGTGGACCAATCGTTGGAGACTGAACATAGTCTTCGGGAAGCACGGTGAAAGTGTACTGGTGGCCGTCCCACACTATAGCAAACTGGTCTTGACACTCTGGGTCTATCAAAATCGAAAAGAAAGCATTAGCCAGGTCTATCACAGCATGATATTCTCCTGCATTTTTAGCAATTTTCTCAACAATTGAGATCATATCTCGTACAGCTGATTTCAATGGAGGTGCCACTTTGTTTAGACCTCTGTAATCCACAGTCATTCTATATGTCCCATCAGGTTTTTTTACTGGGAACACCGGAGACGAGAAAGGACTTACAGCAGGTCTAAGGATCCCTACTCTCAACAGTTCTTGAATAGTCTCCCCAATTTCTTTGTGGCCTCCAGGAAGTCTGTATTGCTTGAGACAGACTGGCTTCTCTGGTGGAGGAATGTAGACAGGGGTCCATTTCGCATGACCTCTGACCACAGTCTTCACCGCCCTAACCAGATACGCTTTATCAGGATACCTGAATGTGAATGTACCTCTTTCAGTCTGAATTGACTGACCTTGAAGTACATCCATCCCAAGAATATTTTCGGGTAACTCTGATACCAAAACATTTGTCATAAATCCCGATCCCTTGCCAATAGCCAATTTCACCCGTACCCTAACTGCTGGTGTGGTTTGCCCTCCCAAACCTTCTACACAAATCAATTCTCCTTTGTGATGGGAAGAATTACCTTGCAAAAGTGTAACTTCAGCTCCACTATCAACTAAAGCCATTACATGTGTAGGAGAAGATGACTTCCCCCCACCATACAGTGACAGGTGCATATGGGCGTCGGTCTCCTGCTGTCACTGTCCTCACAGCTATTACAGGAGATTCACCTTCCCTTCATAAAGGATAAGGAACCTCCCAATCCCCTTTTCTGATTCTCTCTAACTCCTCCCCAGGATAAAGGGATTTGGGTTCATGTTCAGTTTTGGGAATTGGTTTGGGGCTAACAGGAGGGGTCTGTTCTGTTTTCTGTAAGTCCAGGCTGATGTTATCTTCACTAGGAGTAGTGTTTCTAGCCCTGACAGTTTTCCCTACTAAATGTTTCCACCTCTTCAGCATTTCTGAAGTAGAAATCCCATCTATCTCATCTTTAGGTACCCCTGCTTTTAATAGGTCCACCCACATTCGTTTCCTAGAAATACCTAGCCTGGTTTTCTCTTCACCTCCTGTCTTCTCTACCCCATTCCCTTTCTTCTCTGTTCTTTTCTGCCTGTATTCTTCCTGTCTGGCCTTGACCTTATCTACTGCCCTGACAGGTTTTGTTTTAGTCTCCTCTAGCCCCCCCCAACTGGCTTAAAAGGGTTGTGGCTTCATAATTCTTGCTGTTTAATCCCAGGCATCCCAATAATGGAGCCCTGAGATTAAATGGCGCAGACTTCATCAGCATAGAGCGCAGAGCAGACGTAAAGGGTTCCATATCTGGACCCATCCATTCTGGAAGCGTATTTAAACCGGTTATACAACCTATCTCACGTAACCTGGAAATACCCTCTCCTATTGCTCTCCATGAGTAGGTATTTTCCAGGTCAGTAGGACTACCATATACTCGGACTATTCCATCTCTCACGAGGTCTAACAGTGAAAAATTCACGCTAAACTCTCGGGCTTTTCGCATTGCCTGACGCAATTGTGGATCATGGGTTAACACTCCTATAGTCACTGCTTCCTTACCTGCTAAAACAACACTGTCCGCCCCTTCATCCCATAAGCGTAGGAGCCAGGTCAATAGGGGCTCCCCAGACCTTTTTTGGATTGTTTTGCCAGCTCATGGAGTTCAATTTGTGTAAACTCCCGCACTTCTTCAAATTCAACATCTCTGGGGTTACAATAATGCACCTCCCCATCTGCCATATCCTCTCTATCATGTTGCCGTTTCCTATGCTTAGTGATGAGAGGTCTGGCATACTTTTTCTTTTGCACTAGCAGATCATCATGCAAAGTATCAAACTCTATCTCCTCATCCTCACTATCATTTGAGGAGAGCACATCCTCACCATCCCAATTTTGGGATGTGACAATGGCACGTACCCTGGCTTTACTAACAGGTTTACGGCTCTTCCTTTTCCTTAAGGCATTAATTGATTTGGTCATGAGGGCTGCACACCGCTCTTGCAAATCATCAGCCCGACTAGCAGTTGAACGCACACACTCTGAAGCAACTGCTAGCTGGTCTTTTAATACCTTAACTTGTGCCTCTGCCTTCTCCCTTCTCTGTGATTCAGTGTAAATAGCATTAAGGAAATACCAGCCCACTGTGGACACTGTCCTCTTCTCTTTTTTACTTAAATTCAACCCCTTAAGGCTAAAATCTCCAAAATGATCTGAGACTTTATCACCCAAAGTCAGCTTCAAGGGAGAAGCATACTTCACAAATTCTTTAGCAAGAGGCTCCCACTCATTGTCTCTGGCCCAGATAGGTAAGCTGCACACTTCCTTCTGGCCACCAGAAACCGCTGCAGCCTTGCTTTTCCTAAACAGCTTATGCAGCATTTTACCTAGCACAAGCTACACAACACACTACAGAAAAACAGGTCTGCTTCAGTTGAATTATAGCACAGATCCCGGACGAGCCCCCAAATGTTTTGCTTGCGTCAATCTAGCAAGGTTACTCTGTGGTATAAGCAAGGAAGCTGAGATTTCTGCAGTGTGGTAAATGTGCTTTACTATACAAAGATGCTGTACATACAAAACTATTACAATATTGGGAATACAATACAAGACTGACAGATATCTATAACAAGCAAAAATGCCTAGCAAACTGAACAGCCTATGGTCTATAATAGTACAAATACACTTAGAGGTTACTTATCTTCTGTTACTGTATGTTTGTGATCATTGGCAATGATTTTTCAGGAGCATCAGGCACTGTTCTTCTATCATGGGTGGCTTTTGATGTTTCAGCATGATGGTGTGTGTGTGTGTCTGTCTCTACTCACCCCTTTTATGTGTCAGGCTGTTTACCATAGTTACCAAACAACAGAAAACATACCTGTTTACTGTAGCTGTAGAAACAATGGACTGTTGAAAACTTTCAATTGAATACAAAATGGTATCTACGTACCATTGTCTAATCAAACCAAGACAGTAATTTAACAGTCATTCTTTCAGTTTGAGAGCTGAAAGAAACTCAAACAAGTACATTTCGTACTTGTTTACTTTAGCTATAGAGACAATAGCTTGTTAATTAAACTGTCAATTGAATACAACAATGATATTAACCCCCATTGTATAAAACAGCATTTGTTTGAGAAATCTACTCAAGCCAAAAAACTGACAATATCTCTATGACCAACCACTATTGTGTAATGTTATGTCCCATGTATCATAAGTCTGATTAATAAAAAAAAAATCATATTGTAACAAACGCAACACATTCCGCCCTAGATTTTTTTTTCCTTTCAGACTCCATACAGAAAATCACACGGGAGCGGTGAACTCAGACCTTGTATTGATTATAGGGGTCTCAATCGTTTCACGATTAAGACTGCCTACCCAATCCCATTGATTACAGAGTTATTTGACTGCCTCAAAAGAGCAACAGTTTTCACTAAGCTTGATCTGAGAGGGGCTTACAATCTTGTGAGGATTAAGGAGGGCGACGAGTGGAAAACTGCGTTTAATACCAGGCCATTATGAGTATCTCGTAATGCCTTTTGGCCTTCGTAACGCCCCGGCAGTTTTCCAGGAATTTATTAACGATGTTCTCCGAGATTTGTTGCAGTTATGTGTGGTGGTTTATCTCGATGATATTTACATATTTTCCAAGTCCCTGGAGAGCCACCACACAGATGTCTGTCGTGTGCTTCAGAAATTAAGAGAGAACAATCTCTATTGTAAACTGGAGAAGTGTGAGCTCCATCGGGAACAGGTTAAATTCCTGGGCTATGTCATTTCCACTGCTGGTTTTTCGATGGACTCAGAGAAACAGTGGCCATCTATGGGTTTACGTCCTCTGCAGCGTTTCCTGGCTTTTGCCAACTATTATCGGAAGTTTATTCGTAACTTCTTGTCTCTGGTCAAGCTCCTGACCGGTATGACCAGAAAGAATGGTAACCCACAGAGTTGGTCTCCGGAGTCCATTAATGCCTTTGAAAGTCTCAAGGCTGCCTTTGTTTCTGCTCCTGTGTTGGCACATCCTGATCCTACATTACCTTTTATCCTTCAGGTTGATGCTTCTGAGACTGGTGTTGGCGTCCTTCTGTCTCAACGTCCTACCTCTGAGAGTGCTATGCATCCTTGTGGCTACTTTTCCAAGAAATTGTCACCTGCCGACTGCATTACGAGATTGGTGACAGAGTGCTGTTGGCAATCATTTTAGCCCTGAAAGAATGGAGACATCTCCTCGAAGGTACCACCGTGCCGGTTCTCATTCTTACTGACCATAAGAATCTCACATTCTTGTCTGAGGCTAAATACCTCTCTCCTAGAAGGGCGCGATGGGCTCTTTTCTTGTCAAGTTTCAATTACATTGTCTCAGTCTTACCCGGTACTAAGAATGTAAGGGCTGACGCCTTGTCATGACAATTTTCCTCCACTTCCAAGTTGGAGTCGGTTCCGGTTCCTATGATTCCTCCTGATCGTATTCTGACCATGGTTCGCACCAGTCTTACTTCTCCTTTGGGTGACAAAATTCTTGCTGCTCAGGTCGATGCTCCTCCTGAGAGACCTTGTGACCGCTGCTTTGTCCCAGAGTGTCTCTGTACTGCTGTGCTCCAGACTTAACATTCTCCAAAGGCAGCTGGCCACCCTGGTAAGAATCAAATCGTTTGGGCCATTTCCCAACAATTCTGGTGGCCTAGTCTACGTGCTGATGTAACTGCCTTCATAGCTGCCTGTTCCGTGTGTGCTCAGTGTAAGACTCCACGACACCTTCCAGTGGGCCTCCTACAACCCATACCCAATGGAGAGAGGCTCCACAACCAGCCTATAGGATTTTTTTGCATGTGATCACTGCCATCGGCTTTAGTTGCTAGCAGTGATCATTGTAGCTAGCAGTGATGTATTGTATGCAGAACACAATAGATGGACTGTCTGTGGAATTGAGTAATTTTCTTTCCTTCCACCTGTAGTGGAAAGAAAGAAAATTGTATAATCTTTGGCTTGCTTTAGTAGCATGGTCCAGTCGCCAGAACAAAAAAAAAGCCTCAAACCTTCTGGCACAAAGTCATTTGGAGTGATGAGACCAAAATTGAGCTTTTTAGCCACAACCATAAACGTTACATTTGGAGAGGAGTCAACAAGGCCTATGATGAAAGGTACGGAGGTGGATCGCTGATGTTTTGGGGATGTGTGAGCTACAAAGGCACAGGAAATTTGGTCAAAATTGTTGGCAAGATGAATGCAGTATGTTATCAAAAAATACTCGAGGAACATTTGCATTCATCAGCCAGGAAGCTGGGCATGGGACGTACTTGGACATTCCAACATGACAATGATCCAAAACACAAGGCCGAGTGCACCTGTCATTGGCTACAGCAGAATAAAGTGAAGCTTCTGGAGTGGCCATCTCAGTCTCCTGACCTCAATATCATTGAGCCACTCTGGGGAGATCTCAAACGTGCAGTTCATGCAAGACAGCTCAAGAATTTACAGGAACTGGAGGCTTTTTGCCAGGAGGAATGGGTTACTTTACCATCTGAGAAGATAAAGAGCCTCATCCACAAATAATAGTCCCAATCAAGTGATAATGGTGCTCGTGCTCAGAAATAACGGAATCCGTGTTTCTTGGTGTTCAGACAAGGTGCCCCCCATGGATGTAAACTCACCCCTTAATATGGACCAACTATCTCTAGTATGGTCAGATAAGCGTGTGGGGAGACCCCTGGAGATTTTCTTAAGCCAACGGTTCCTGGAATGGATATACCGTATGCACTTGAGTTTAAGCTGAGTATTTCAGCACATTTTTTAGGCTGAAACCCCCCGTCGGCTTATACTCGAGTGAATGTCCAACTTAAGAAAAAATGTAGTCGAAAAAGGGGCGGGGCCATGCCGCTGGGTGCCGCACATGAATCCGCCTGGCGCCCCTGTCAGTTTCCCCTCCCTCCCATGCTGTGTGTCAGTGTGTGCAGCCGCTTAATGATGTCCCGCCTCCTAGACCGCCTCTTGTGATAGATGGCACAGTGATCCAATGCTAGGAATCATTGTGCCGTGTGTCATAGGAGGTGGGACATCGTTACCGTGTCTGCACGGCGATTCAGATCTGACACAGCGGGACATCGTGACATTGTGACATCTCATTATCAGGAACTGGTAGGCTGTATATGATGGGCACTGGCAGGTTATATTTCATGGGCACTGATAGGCTGTATATTATGGGCACTGGCAGGCTGCATTTCATGGGCACTGATAGGCTGTATATGATGGGCACTGGCAGGCTGCATTTCCCACCCTAGGCTTATACTCGAGTCAATACATTTTCCCAGTTTTTTGTGGTAAAATTAGGTGCCTCGCCTTATATTCGGGTCAGCCTATACTCGAGTATATACAGTACCTCATGCAAGTTATATGAAAGAAGGAATTTCATTGCACAATACCATTTAGAAAAGGTTTATTTTAAAACTTAAAATCAAAATAGTTGAACTCACATGTAAGGGTGCCTGTGGCCTGGCACCCAGTGTGAATAGCAGATGATTTGTTCAGGAAATCAGCCCGGAAACAAATGGTGGGCGAAAGTGTGTCACGATGACGCGATCAAGCCTCGACGCGTTTCAGCCAATCAAATGGACCATCATCAGGAAGTGCTAAGCTGTGAGTTGAACTATTTTGATTTTAAGTTTAAAAAAAAATCTCCTTTAAATGGTATTACGCAATGAAGTTCCTTCTTTCATATCTACTTGCATGAGGTATATCCATTCCAGTAACCGTCAACTTAAGAAAATCTCCAGGGGCCTCCCCACATGCTTATCTGACCATACTAGAGATAGTTGGTCCATATTGAAGGGTGAATTTACATCCATGTGGGGGCACCTTGTCTGAGCACCAAGAAACACAGATTCCGTTATTTCTGAGCCCGAGCACCATTATCACTTGACTGGGACTGTTATTTAAAGTGACTACAGTGTTGTCATATTATAATAAGTTATCTGTTTATTTACTAATATGTAGCACCTAGCGCGGTGTATTTATTTATATATTGGTTCAGCTGCTAACTGAATTCATATATATCTTTTGTCATATCTTTAGATATATTTATCTCGCAAAAAATGACCTGGTCATTAAGGAGGCAAATCTTCTGATTTTGTTATGAGATATAGCTTAAATGTGGTGGGATGAATGGAAGTGAGATAAATAGAATTCTGGGTAAATGACAAAAGAATAATGGAATGATACAGAATGATACTATGGGAAATTATTGCTTTTTGTAGGATAGTAGGATTCATTTCCTACTATCGCCCTTACTTTTCCAGAATTGCAAAACCCCTCTATGAATTACTGTCAGTGGACACAACACCTGCCACAACTTCAGCACAAATTAGCCAGTCCAGGAAGAAGAAGCCATTACCAAAGCTAAGAGGTCAGCTACCTTCCCATCAGTCCATAGTCTGGACTAACCACCATCAGGTAGTGCTGAACCAGCTTATTGAGGTGTTAACTCATCCTCCAGTGATGGGTTATCCTGACTACTTGCAAGAAGGACTAGGAGCTGTGTTGTACCAAGAGCAGGAGAAAAGTTAAAGGTAATTGCTTATGGGTCTAGAACTCTAACACGTGCCGAGAAGAACTATCATATGCATTCGTGGGCCATATGTGATAGGTTCCGAGACTACCTATACTACTGTCCATCCTTTGTAGTATTTACTGTAGTATTTACTGACAATAACCCCCTAACTTATGTCCTCACTAGGCTAAACTAAACGCAACAGGCCATCGATGGGTTGCAGAATTAGCTGACTTTAATTTCACCATCAAGTATCATCCAGGAAAGAGAAATGCAGATGCGGATGTACTTTCACGTATGCCATTAAGTCCTGAACAATACATGCAACAGTGTTTGCAAGAAGTGGACCCCAAAATCATTGGGTGCATAATCCAAGCACTTCAAGTACATCAGAAAGAAGAAATGCCTCCAATAACCATTGCCCATACAACGTCAACAGTAGATGGTACCCAAAAGAAGGTAGCTCAAATACCCAAAGGGACCATAAGGACAGCCCAAAGAGAAGACTCTGTGATTGGCCCAGTGTGGAAGTACAGGAGCCAAAACAAGTTCCCATCAAAACAGGAACGATAAGGTGGACCGATCGATCTCTTTATACTAATGAAACAATGGACCAAATTATACCTCGGCGAAGATGGAATTTTGAGACGAAAAAAATCATCAGGTTCTCAATTAGTGTTGCCCAAGTTGTATCATCAATTGGTGTTGAAAGAATTACACGAAGAAATGGGACACTTAGGAGTCGAAAGGACTGTATACCTGATCAGAGAAAGATTCTTTTGGCCACATATGCAAAGGGACGCTGAGCAATACATCAACCACCAGTGCACTTGTCTGAAAGGCAAACACCCACATAAGCCTACTAGAGCTCCATTGAACAACAGTGCCACCACTTACCCTTTTGAGTCGGTCTCCATCGACTTATTCTATCTCGAGACTTGTAAAGGAGGTTATGAGTATATATTAGTGGTAATTGACCATTTCACCAGGTTTGCTCAGGCCTACGCAACCAAAAACAAGTCAGCAAAGATTGTTGCCGACAAGATATTCAGTGACTTTGTCTTGAAGTTTGGATTTCCTACCAGAATTCACCATGACATGGGTAAAGAATTTGAAAATCAATTGTTCTTGGCATTAGGGAAACACTGCCACATCCAGAACTCTCACACAACTTGACATCATCCAGGAGGCAATGGACAATGTGAAAGATTTAATCGTACCCTGTTGTTTATGCTTCGGACCCTGTCGCCAGATTCCAAGAAGGACTGGAAAAGTTCACTTGCACAGGTAGTACATGCATACAATTGCACCAAAAGTGAAGCTACGGGGTATTCTCCATTCTTTCTACTGTTCGGAAGGTCTCCAAGATTACCCGTAGATAGCATGTTTCAAACAACAAACACAAAGATCCAGCACTCAATGAGTTCTAGCTAGCTTACGTATGTAAGCTTTTATCTTTCATTTTTTAATGGGATTGAACAGGACTGTTTTTGATCAGCCGCAATTTTTAATAAAATCATTTACTACTTAAGAACTTTTTATCTGTTGCGGACTGTTGCCAGAACTCATTGAACGCTGGATCTTTGTGTTTTTTGTTTGATCCATAATCACTGGTTATGGTTTTATTCCAGCTGCGCTGGGTTTAGACCCCGCTTCATTGATTTTCACTTCCCTATTTCTAAATGCTATACATGTGTCCACTTTTTAGCGCTAGTGTTTTTGTGTTTTATATAGATAGCATGTTTGACACTCCAGTAACGGAAAAATACAAGACTCACTCTGAGTATGTGAAAACATGGACAGATAGGATGACTGAGGCCTATCAGGTTGCTTCAAAGGTAGCTACTCAAGCTGCACAAAGAGGAAAAGAACACTATGACAAGAAGACTCGTGGAGTTGAACTCTCACCTGGCAGCAGAGTTCTTGTAAGAAACCTTACTGAAAGAGGAGGACCAGGAAAACTGAGATCGTTCTGGGAAGATGCCGTACATGTTGTACTTAGGAGAAAATGTGACGATAGTCCAGTGTATGAGGTCAAGCCAGAAACTGGAAAAGGCTGAACAAGGATTCTACATCGCAATTTGTTATTGCCATATGATTACCTTCCCATCGACCAAGGTCAGAAGATACCTAACAGACTCAGTGCCAGAACACAAGGCAGAGTTCAAAAGCCTACTAATCTGTCTACACAGATATCCGAGGGAGCATCAGAAGATGAATCTGACCATGAACAAGAACAATGGAGATCGTTCATTCCTGTAACTCAGAGAGACCACACAAGGGAAGACACAGAGTTGAATCCAGAAGCAGCAGCGTTCTACCCTTGTCAGCTTGAAACGAGTTAGTAAGTTACAGAGGAAAGTACAGAAGAAGCTACAGGGGAAGTTACAAAGGAAAGTACAGAAGAAGCTACAGCGGAAGTTACAGAGGAAACTACAGAGGACAAGCCTGTGGATCAGCCTGAACAAACTGTATGTTCACCAGGGGATATAGAAGAAGAAAATCCTTCACCAGGAATGCCAACAGAGACAGTTGACAGTGACGAAGGCGAGCATGAGGACGTTTCAGATGCCCTTCCTCTATGCAGGATCCAGCCCAGCAGGAACAGGAGACATCCAAAGGTTCTGACGTATGACACTTTGGGTCAACCCAGTAGTGTTGCCAGAAATGCAACTGCCCAGGTCATAGACTTTATTCATACTCCACTTGTTTGCCCTAGCTGGTATTTAAGCCCAGATTGTTTTGCTGAGGATGCTAAAAGCTGGTAAAAATTAGTCACGTCTATTATGCTACGACCTAATAATGGTTACTATGTTAGAATTGTTTACTTATGTCAAAGATGTTAGGTGTTTTTTTTGTGTTTTAAAAAAAAATATATATGTCTTGCACTCTCACTGCAGAGATTCCAGGTCAAGCAAAATTGGCTTCAAGTGATGGGACTAGGTAGTTAAGATAAAGTCGGCCGACAACAAAAGGGTAGAGAGTATTAGGTGGTTATACTGTACTGTATGGGTAATGTACCATGGGTATTCCACCTTATTAGAAAAAAGAAGTAATAAGGTGTCCCCTAGTTTCCCCATCATACCTCATCTTCTCAATAACCTGCACAAACCTGTGTTGTAGAGGTTTACTACTTAGTTGGCTATATGCAACAATATCTCACCAGGTACATGAGCACTCTGGACCTAGTGGGGAGTTGTGACATAACAGAGAGTAGATGTCGCAGGGAGGATGGTCCCTCCAGTAATTGGATTACTACTAAACCTTGAAAGATTGGAGGGTTGTTAGATCTCATCACAGGATGGACTGTGGAGGTCACATATGTAGAGCAGTGCCAACGTCCTATTTTACAAGTCTAAGAAAAATGGGGGGGGGGATTTTTTGCTGAAAAAACCCAGGAGAACGAAACAAATGGACTTTGTAGTCACCAATCATAAAAAATCAATGTTTTTTGGTGTATGTCTTTCTTTATTATTCCCCATTACAGGTAACCGAAACATGTAGAGCCATACCGAGCCATATCAGTTTGAGGTTATTCAATGGGAACGGAAGGGGTTTATCCCTCCCTTTGGTGCAGGGGCTATTCCCCGATCCGCTCTCACACATTTATGTAGTGACGTACATTACCATTTTTCGCAATGTATTGCGTTTTTAAAAAAAATGTTTATGGCCATGTGATTCGTTTTAAAATTGTGTATAAATAAAAGTTTATATTGATTTTTTATGATTGGTGCCTACAAAGTCCATTTGTTACTACTAAACCTTGGCTCCCTATGGTTATTGTGAGATGGGGAAAGGAATGGTTCTTATACTAAAATCTGCGTATATCTGGGGTGACATAAAATTTTGTGGGGGAGAGTGTAAGGGATGTTAAAACCAGGTACCCCATAAAAAAGGATTATAGTTTTGTCATGAAGAAAGTAAAACTCATGGCATTTCTATTAAATCACCAGTAGATGGCAGCGTAGCGTGAAAAGCCTAAATGACATAAAGCACATTCTAATAGGACCTTTACTAATAAGAAGGGGAACCAAAAGACTGACCTTTGTTTCTGGTGGGAACACAATAGCAGTTGCTACCCAGTCTATCAGTCTGAAGGCCATGTGTTTGTGTCATAGCAGGTAAGAGGGAACATATTTAAGGCTATAAACAGGGTGGAAGTTATTTAATTTACATTCATGTGATCAGTAAAGGCTGCTGTGTGAATAATTAACATATCAACATACTGTATGTACAATTGGTTATTATTTTCTAGGAGGACATTATTCCGGTATATGTGAATGTTATTATTATAGATGTAGAAATGTATTATTTTGTATGAACACAATAGCAGTTGCTACCCAGTCTATCAGTCTGAAGGTCATATGTTTGTGTCACTGCAGAAGCTTTTTAAAAAAAAAAAAACTTCTGGTTTCGCACAATGGAATTATTGACCATACTTTCAGCATATGTGCAATACATGACCATCTTAAGGGCCAAATTTGGAATGTAGATGTGCCATGACCCCCTTTTATTTCCTAAGGATATTTCTTGGGCATTATACAAGGCACATGAGAAACCACCTTTTTTCAAGACATGCTAGAGTGATCAGGAATCTTCAAACTACGGCTCTCCAGCTGTTGCAGAACTACACATCCCATGAGGCATTGTAAAATCTCACATTCACAGACATGACTAGGCATGATGGGAATTGTAGTTCCTGAACTGGAGGGCCGTAGTTTGAAGATACCTGTGCTAGACCATTATTATGCCTCCAGAATTGGGAGTGTGGCATCTACCCAACTTCTCTCTGCTGGTGGACACAAGAACATACATCTATAGATATATATTTGGGCAGCACAGTGGTGTAGTGGTAAGCACTTTCACCTAGCAGCTAAATTGGTCGTTGGTTCGAATCCCGCCTGCAACGCCATCTGCCTGGAGTTTGCATGTTCTCCCTGTGCCTGCATGGGTTTCCCCCAGGTACTCTGGTTTCCTCTCACACTCTAAAAACATGCTGGTAGGTAAATTGGATCCTGTCTAAATTGGCCCTAATATGTATAAATGTGTGTTAGGGAGCCACACAAACACCATCCCATGTTTAAAAAAAATTTTTTTTTTCTAAATATGTAAATAAGCATAATCTCTTCCTCAGAGAACAGAGAGCGGGGCATGGTGGTGGGAAGAAATTAGCAGCAGTACAAGCAACTTCCTGTAGGGGCGTGATGTCATTGCTGTGTGCTGGCCACTGCTTCCGGGAACCAGATATGCGCCATGGGTACATGCCTCCGTGCACACAGCAGTTGCACATCTCACATACGCAGCAGTCGTGCATCTAGATGCATTTGGCACATCTAGCTGCAGGAACCCAATTTTTAGGGAAATTAAGAATAAAGCATATGCAGATTTCCAGGACTGGACTAACAAATGTTCCTAGTGAAAGGCAACTGGTGTTTTCTATTAAACAAGGTCAAATGGGCCATTGACATGCATCACAGTTGTACTTAGGAATGTGTCTTTGCAAAGTTAAAGCAAATGAAATCCTTTCTTATTTTTGCTTGGGGATAGAGTGCAGAGGGATTAGAAGTCTTGTCAGTTTTTGGGAATGTCTGCACCCCTGATAGGGTGAAGACACCTCCCAAATTTTGCCACTTTCTCCTTGAAATTGATTCACTTCCTGTCACATAGCCAAACTTTAAGTGAGGGTAAAACCCTACCAATGTCTTTCCTAGGGGACACACAGGTCAATCGAAATAGCTTCTCCATTAGGTAAATTGCACTCTAGCATTTTGCTCTGTACACCCCAAATTATTAGGTATCTTGTACTTTGGAGTTTATTTACTAAAGGCAAATACACTTTGCACTACAAGTGCACTTGGAAGTGCAGTTGCTGGAGATCCGAGGGGGACATGCAAGGAAAATAAAAAAACAGCAACTTTGCTTCTACATGATTGGATAATAAAATCGCCAGTGCTTTACCTCAGATTTACAGCTAGTACACTTGTATTGCAGAGTGGATTTGCCTTTAATAATCCCCAAAATACCTAATAACTTGGGGTGTACACAACAAAGTGCTAGAGTGCAATTTGCCTAATGGAGACGTTAGATTGACCTGTGTGTCCCCAAGGAAAGACATTGGTAGGGTTTTACCCTCACTTCCTGTTTGGAAGTGACAGGAACTGAAGCCAATTTTCAGAAAAGGGACACAAAGCCCAACCTAAAAAAGACAAGCAGGGGTTCCCTCAAATACCCACAATTAGAATAGGATTATCTTGAGCTAGATTTTAGCTCAGTGCTCTAAATCAGTGCTTCTGAACCCTGTCCTCAAGTACCCCCAACAGGCCATGTTTGCAGGTTTTCCTTCATCTTGCACAGGTGCTTTAAATCACAGTCAATGGCTTTGTATTTTGGACAGCTATTTTAGCTAGATAAATAAATTCCCAAAACATGTCCTGTCAGGGGTACTTGAGGACTGAGGCTGAGAACCACTGCGCTAAATGAAAAATTGAATACTTACCTCTCTGTAATTTTCCTTTCCTGGTGCCTATCCATGGTAGCATACGCACAATCCATGCATATGCTACCATGAAGGCACCAGGAAAGTAGCTTTTAGACAAATCACACCTTTTTTTGTTTTGCCATGCCAGTCAGCCTGATTAAGCTGTAGCTGGGAAATCTCTTGCATGAAAATTAACAAAACACATAAAACATAAAAATTTGCTACAAATGTTGTTGGTCAACAAAACAGGACTTGGAAAAGAGCAAGGAAAGCAAAAAACACATGTATGTTAATTTGAGACACTAATGCCCCGTACACGGACATTGATCGGACATTCCGACAACAAAATCCTAGGATTTTTTCCAACGGATGTTGGCTCAAACTTGTCTTGCATACACACGGTCACACAAAGTTGTCGGAAAATCCGATCGTTCTAAACGCGGTGACGTAAAACACGTACGTCGGGACTATAAACGGGGCAGTGGCCAATAGCTTTCATCTCTTTATTTATTCTGAGCATGCGTGGCACTTTGTCCGTCGGATTTGTGTACACACAATCGGAATTTCCGACAACTGATTTTTTGTCGGAAAATTTTATATCCTGCTCTCAAACTTTGTGTGTCGGAAAATCCGATGGAAAATGTGTGATGGAGCCTACACACGGTCGGAATTTCCGACAGCAAGGTCCTATCACACATTTTCCGTCGGAAAATCCGACCGTGTGTACGGGGCATAACAGAATATGGTTTTGAGGTCTGACCATTTTGCAGAGGAAATTAACAGGAGTTAAAAAGACTTCGCCCACAAATGGACAACTATTATGGATTTAAACATTAATTAGTCACAACATCTTGAGGAAGATTTTGCAAAATAATGCAGCACAGACAATTAAATGAAAGTTATAGAAATCAGAAGTTTGGTCCCCAACCAAAACTCCCTAGAGAACAGGGGCAATTGGACTATCTCGGTACAACTTAAACTAAGGTAGATTCAAATGTATAAAAACGTATATAGAAAATTATATAGTGTTTTATTAATACAAAATCAATAAAAGATAACACATAATCAGATACAGATTAAAAGCATGGTGACAATCCATGTATATCACCAGTATAATGGTCCCCAACAGGGGAGGATCACAGTGGGATAGTTGGTCACGGAAAGCATCTCAACTAGTTTTGCGGTCTAATGCCGCTTCATCAGGAGAAAATCTGTAATTTGATTGACAAATGATCAATAACAGTACAATTGACCAAAATAGTGATACAGCCTCATACAGAGATAATAACAGTATATACATGGGGGAGGAGCAGAGCTGCTTACCTACAACCCTGGTAGATGCAGGACAAAGGACGTCACCAAAAAGTCCCCCCACGGCGACTAATGGACTGATATCTGGATAGATAGGGTAAAGTGATTGATATAAGTAGACTATGCAGTTAAGAGGGATGTGGGTGAAGGGATGTGAAAGTGAGGTGGAGGTGTGAAGGAAGGAAAAGGGGAGGTTGAGAAATTGTGTGGAAGTGAGAGGACAAATGGGGAAAGGGGGGGGGTTGCAATGTGTGTGTTGGGGGGGGGGGATGAAAAATGGGAAAAGGGGTGGAAATGGAGGGGGGGGAGAAAAGGGGAGGGAATGAAAAAGTGTAGGGTGAGGGGGGTGGGAAGAAAGGCAAGAGGGGAATGGGAGGTGGAGGGGGGAAGAGAAAAGAGAAAAGTAGAGATAGAGGGGAGGGCCTTGAATAAAGAAAGGAGGGAGGGTAGAAAGAATGAAAATGGGAAAAAAAAGAAGGGGGGAAAGGGGGAGAAAAAAGGGGGGGGGAGAGAAAAAGGGGGAGGGGGAGGGAAAAGAAGAAGGGGGGAAGGGAAGGGGGGCATAGTATGTACCTTGTATGCAGATGCACAAAATGTAGGGGTCCCAGGATGTAGGGACCAGCTTAGGCTGGAAGTCCCAAAACTTCTGAAGTGGCTTTTAAACCTTGCTAGATAATGGTACTAGTACTGGATGATGGTACTACTGCCTATATTTCTCTTACCACTATTATTTTTCTAGAGGCTACATTCATTTTTCCCAATTAAATCAAAGTGAAACAACCTACAAACACACATTGACAACATCATAAATATTTTAGGGGAAAATACCACCCCCACCCACAAAAATAAAATAAACCAAAGTAAAAAAAAACTTGCTCTAAAACACATCTGTTTTGCAAAGACATAAAGAAAATATAAAGAGAAAATACATGTGTTACACACTCTATAAGGACACCCAAATGTACTCTCTTGCCGGCCCCACACACACAATCTTGCCTCTTTTCAGGGCAAGGTAAAGAATGCTATCTGCAAGCTTTATATAACATAGGTTTGCGTGCTAATGAGGCAATTGAAAACACATGCACAGTCCATGAAACACACAAAATGCAAGTTCACCCAGTGTAGAGACAGAACTTCAAAGTGGGTACACCTGTTAAGGATGTCTCTAAATTACTAACCCTAAAAAACACACTCTCTGAGCATGCCCAGAAACATCCAAGTGCTGTTCACACACAAAAAGCTGAAAAAAAAAATCAAAGTCCCTGACCATGCCCAGACCAACCCAAATGCATTTCACACGCCAAAAGGCACAGGAAAAAAAATCAAAGTTCCTGAGCATGCCCAGACCAACCCAAATGCAGCTTTCACAAAATAAGCACATCATCCAGCATGCTACAAAATTACAGATAGGACAAACACCCCCCGTTCTTGTCCGTTCATTACCGATTTTCAGGTCGCTCTTCACAGGCCTGTTCTTCAGTGCGTTCTGTTACTTCGTTCTGACCAGCCGACCGTTTTGAAGCCATGTTGCGTGTACGTACTCATCGTAGATTTCGTTCTGTGCGGGGGCTTGCTGTTGGAGTTCTTACTTTGACACAAGCCTAGTCCATGAACAGGGCGAGGAGGAGTTCATGGACCAAGAATCGGTTGCTCCAGCGTGACCAATTCTGTCACATTCCTTTGCTCCGTGAGATCCGTGAGAATAATCCTGACGATTTCAGGAACTTTCTCAGGATGACGGACCCTGTTTTTCACCATTTGTTGGCTTTGCTGACCCCTTATATCAGCAGGCAGGATACTTGCATGAGAAAAGCCAGTACTCCGGAGCAGAGGCTAGTCGCCACCCTGCGGTACTTGGCAACGGGGAGAAGAATGCAGGACCTCAAGTTCTCGACAGGCATCTCCCCCCAGGCTTTGGGGATCATTATCCCAGAGACATGTTCTGCCATCATCCAGGTCCTGCAGAAGGACTATATTAAGGTAAGATTGATCCTTTTACATCACATTTTATTGTATTTAATGTTTGCTAATGTAATGTATTTCTTTCC
This sequence comes from Aquarana catesbeiana, assembly GCF_042186555.1. NCBI lineage: Eukaryota > Metazoa > Chordata > Amphibia > Anura > Ranidae > Aquarana > Aquarana catesbeiana. The sequence goes on from NC_133330.1 coordinate 95,548,130, forward strand.
TTATACCCTAATTACCATGATTGCAATATGCTGTGAATGTAACCTTTGTTCTCATGCATACTGGTTTTATTTTACATTTTTTTTGTCCTTCATGCATATTTGCCTTCACTAACCTCCCCAGCATGCTCTCCTGGGCCTATATCCACCTCGCCTAGTCACTTAACAATGTATTTTGTCAGCTCCATAGTAGTGCTTTACCCTAAACACCCCCTAAAATGTGTACAAATGTTTTTTGTGCTTTAAATTCTGGCAGAGTACCAGAGGCTTTTTTTGGGTCCCAAAATCATTTGGAACCCTCCCTCCCCCCAACCGCTAAGTCAACTGATTTTCTGCTGACTTTGCTAAAACAAAAATAGCTATACCTACCTCTTTTGTAGTCAGATTTCTGTATGAATTTCCCAAAGCATGTAGTGCAAGGGCCTGCCTGAATACTTTTAAATGGTAATGTTCAAAGTTTTTGTATCCTATTATTATCTTGATAGGTAATAGCAGAATGTAAAAATGTGCTAAAATGTGTACAGTGTGTATTTATATCTTTGTATTATGACACTTCTTACCTGCCCACTGGGCTGCCAATAGTATAAGTAAGGAGGGGCTGGCCAAAATAATACACATTATTTAGGCATTCATCTCTCAATGAAGTGGAGAGGGTGACCTGTCCAAAACATCTTCCCCCCAAAATTTTTAAAATGGCCCATGAGAGGGGGGAGGAATCTGATAGGTGGACCTTATACCATTGTCTTTAAATAGTCCCTAAAATAAATGTTATACTGATGTTGGCCAAGAATGTTTGTGTCTAATCTGCTTTCAATGTTTATGTGCAAAATGATACATTTTTGGTTCTTGTTTGACTCCACAGTTTCCTTCCAACCCACAGGAATGGCAGACTGTGGCCTCCCACTTTGCCCAGCGGTGGGACTTTCCTAACTGCGTCGGGGCAATTGATGGGAAACACGTCCACATAGTCCCACCACCCAACTCAGGGTCATACTATTATAATTACAAGGGGTTCAATAGTATTGTGATGTTGGCAGTGGTGTCGGCTACTTACGAGTTCCTGTATGTGGACGTGGGGAAGAATGGCCAGATGTCAGATGGTGGAGTCATCGCCCAGACGGAGTTCTACAGGCGTCTCCAGAATGGCAGCTTGGGCTTGACACCTCCAGAAGACAATGCAGAAGGACTCCCATTCATCTTCGTTGCGGATGAAGCATTTGCGCTGGGGGACCATCTTATGCGGCCATTCCCTATGAGGACCCTCACCCCAGACCAGAGGGTTTTTAATTACTGGCTGGCCAGAGCCAGAAGAGTGGTGGAGAACACGTTTGGAATAATGGCCAGCCGGTTCTGCCTATTTCTTACACCCATACACATGGTGGAATATAAACTGAATCACATCATCCTGTGTTGCTGTGTTCTCCACAACTTTTTAAGGAGAAGTTCTTGGAACTTCTGCCTCAGTTGGGCCTGAGGCTGGAATTAATATTAATGAACCAACCTTGGTGCTTAAAGCTGGCCGTCCTGGCTTGCCCCCCCCAGAGTGCCCGCGAGGTCCGTATAAGATACATGGAATACTTTGCGGGTAGGGAGCCATCGATATGCCAGACAATGCCTGAGACATTTTTTAAATAAAAACATATTTTAAACTGAACAAATATTTGCTTTGATTTCCTGCTTGGCTTTCTTTTAGCTGTCTCCTCGGTTATCTTTTATTAATGGTCTAATTTTTTGGCCTTTTTCTTCAACAGTGCAAACGAAATTTTGTTGACACATGAGGTGACAATCTCTTCTTCGGCTAACTATTAATTATTATGTTGTGGGTCTGCTACACACGCACCTTTTTTTTTGTGAATGTATGTAATGCATTACTGACAAAAATAATAATACTTTTCAACACCATGCCCTAAATTTGTGGAGTCCTGAAAATGGCGTGATTGTGTAAAATTAGAAAGCACTGTTGGGTGTTATTTACTAAAGGAAAATACACTTTGCACTACAAGTGCACTTGAGACTGCACTGAAACTGCACTTGTAGTGCAAAGTGGATTTGCCTTTAGTAAATAACACCCATTGTCACTGAAAACTCCAACTTTACTCCAAAAAATGCTTTTGAGCATTGAAAGAAGAAGCCACACATTGTTGATTATCAATCTTTTTAATCCAAGCACAATCACATGTGCATTTCTAAAAGTTTTATTGAACAAACCAACATGTTTGTTGTATAACAATTTTTTGGGTCACATTAAAATAAGTAGAAATTGCCTTTTAAGGTAAAACAGGCATGTTTAAAACCATAAAAAATATAAAACTCTGGAACTTACAAAGTTCAACTTTTCAAGAAAGTAAAGGCAATATCAGACATGAGTATTTATAAACTGTGTTTGATATTGCGTTCAGCAGATGGGGTGATGTCACCCCTGGAAAAGCCACATTTTTAAGATGCATACAAATTGCCTAATGTCAACATGTGCTAGCTGCCTTCATGGGGGATCAAGGGACATGGTTTTGTGGGTGCAACCCCTTCCTCTCAGCTACTTTGTTATTGAGGAAGGGGTTGCACCCACAAAATGCGTACATTGATCTCCCGTGATGGCAGATAGCACATGTTGACACACTGTGTGCATCTTCAAAATTTGGCTATTCTATAATATGTCAAAAATTAATCATAAAAATAACAATAAAGCTGCAATAAGTTAGGGGTTTCTGGGTGTTTTAAATTCTCCCTAAAACATCAATGATGTTCTTCATTTTGTTTTGAACATCATTGATGTTTTGCTTGATGTTTTCTAAATCCCTACTACACCCCATTATCTCCCTGATGAGGATCTGGGCACTTTCACTGGTGAAATAACATTCCTATTCCACAACATCACGATCACCTAAAAAAAAAAAAAAAAAAGTATTATAAATATGCAGGCATCCATCTCTTACCTGAAGCTGTGGTTGCAGACACTCACCTGTTGTGGTGACTGTGACAGACCTAGCTGGGAGAGAGACTTTTGGAGGGGACTGCCGATCGATCGGGGGCCCTTGCATTTGGGGGAACGGTGCTCTTTGTGAGCTGTATGCCTGGGGACCCTTGAGGTGGTATTACTGTGGATTCGGGTCCTGGTCCCCCAGATTACACAGACTCTGGGGACACTGGATTTGCCATATTGGAATAGTGGCTGATTCATAATGCTGGGACAGATACTGTTAGGAGATGCTGGTGTAAATCCCAGCACCTGTCTGTCTGTTGTCTGCTAAAATGTGTATTGTAAATAAGTCTATAGTATGGGATCTAAGAGTCATTAGATCCCCATTGTTGTTTGTGTTAATTAACTCTGCTATTGTGTGAAGAAGAGTCTATGTTGATTGTGATAATGTTGATTGGATTTTCTGAACTACAAGACGGCCAGTCTGGCCTAAAAGTCATGTCTGAGTCATCTAGGCTGTCTAAAGGGATTCGTTAACATTAGCATGTTAATTAGGTTAATTAGGTTACAGCTGTATTGTTAGAGTAATATGAGCAGGAGGTCTGCACCTCCACTTTTAGTGTATAAAAGCCTGTATTTTGCAATAAAGAGAGATTCCTGGTTGAACTTACATACAGCCTGCCTGGTGTTTGTTCTGAGCTATCTCAACTGGGTTAGAACGGCACAGAGCTGTAGTTCTAGTCCCGGAGCATTGGATGACCGAACCATCAGACATTGCAATCTGATTCTATAGCAGCAGAGGAGTGTCGGGAGAGTGGAACCGAGCGAGCAAGGGGCTCGTTACAGTGACTATTTCCACAACGTCCCCCTCCTCCTCCTCTGGTTGGGTTTTGGGGATTTCCCCTTCTTCCTGAGGTGGGGAGTCCCTGGTTTCCTCTGATGAGTGTTGTCCTCCGAGTCTATTCTCCCCTATGTGAACAAAAATATACTTAGCACACAGATATTTGATTACAGAAATAGGAATATGAAACATTGCTTGGAAGTGGGGTACAATTGTCTGTTTTGGCAGAGTTCCAAGATGAAGAAATATTTTTGTCCTTTGTCAAGCTTGAATACTACCTATTTTGTACAAGCTTCACAGATGGAGACACCCCTATAGTATACACTGGAGCACCTGTGTGGGCCCCCTAATAAAAAGGGTGTTCTTTTGTCCCACACTAGCAGGGGCGGATCCAGAGCCTAGTCTCGGGAGGGGCACTGCCAGAAAATACTTTTTTTGGGGTAAATTTAATGGGGAAATGGTTGGTGTTAGCGCTTCAATCAACACGGCACCATGGTTGTCATGGTGTCAGGATGATTGTAGCGCATTATTACTATTATTACATTGTTATAAAAAAGAAATAGTTCAACTCACCATAATGCAGAATCAGTGGGAGCCCTGAGCGTGTCACTTGCCACTGTCACCTGCCACACGTTGCGGATTACCACTTGCTATGTCGCCTGTCACTAGATGCAGATTGTCACTTGCCACGTCCCATGCCACACGTTGCAGATTGTCACTTGCCACACGTTGCAGATTGTCACTTGCCACGTCCCATGCCACACGTTGCAGATTGTCACTTGCCACGTCCCATGCCACACATTGCAGATTGTCACTTGCCACGTCCCATGCCATACGTTGCGGATTGTCACTTGCCACGTCCCATGCCACACGTTGCGGATTGTCACTTGCCACGTCCCATGCCACACGTTGCGGATTGTCACTTGCCACGTCCCATGCCACACGTTGCGGATTGTCACTTGCCACGTCCCATGCCACACGTTGCGGATTGTCACTTGCCACGTCCCATGCCACACGTTGCAGATTGTCACTTGCCATGTCCCATGCCACACGTTGCGGATTGTTACTTGCCACGTCCCATGCCACATGTTGCGAATTGTTACTTGCCACGTCCCATGCCACACATTGCAGATTGTCACTTGCCACGTCCCATGCTACACGTTGCAGATTGTCACTCTCCACGTCCCATGCCACACGTTGCAGATTGTCACTTGCCACGTCCCATGCCACACGTTGCAGATTGTCACTTGCCACGTCCCATGCCACACGTTGTGGATTGTTACTTGCCACACATTGCGGATTGTCACTTGCCACGTCCCATGCCACATGTTGTGGATTGTCACTTGCCACGTCCCATGCCACACGTTGCGGATTGTTACTTGCCACGTCCCATGTCATACGTTGCGGATTGTTACTTGCCACGTCCCATGCCACACGTTGCAGATTGTTACTTGCCTGCTATAATCATCTCTTGCTGTGTCCCAGTCAAGCAGCAGAGAGATGATGTAATCTCTCTGCTGCCGCGGCTGCCTGCACACTGCACACACAGTGAGGGGGGAACTGCAGGGATGCAGGGCGGCGCTGGGCGGTGAGAGATGATGTTATCTCTCTGCTCCTCCGCCCGCCGGCTCCCTGATTGGCCAACAGCCGCTCACGCTGCCTGTCACCGAGCCGCACAGCTGCTCACCAACAGTGCAGCCCGCTGTCTCTCTCCAGCCCCACCAGAGCCGCCTGCTGTCTCTCCCCAGTCCCCACCGGAGCCGCCCGAGACCCGCTGTCTCTCCCCACTGCTGTCTTTCAGCCGCGGAGCCGCCTGCCGGCTCTCTTACCCACAGAGACGCCTGCCAGCACATTTACTGACCCACATTCTCGGAGGGGGCAATTGTCCCGTTGCCCCCCCTGGATCCGCCCCTGCACACTAGTGCTCCAGCGTCCAGATGTGTAAACAGCTGCTGAGTGTCCTCTCCTTACACAGAATCTATTTTGCATTTCATTCTAGTTACAAACCCATCTAGACATCAAACTTATTTTAAGAGAAGTAGGCCAGAAAAAATGTATTGAACTGCATCTGGAAAAAAACATGGTGTTTTATTGGCTGTACGAACAATGTTTCCTACGAACGAATAATGTGTCCATGAACATGAAAGCCATTTTAAACTGTACAACAGTAAAGAAAAGCACATGGAGCAGCACGAACGTAAGAAAAATAAAGAATAGGAACACAGGACAACTACCTACTTTTTTGCAGCACTCTCCTGATCCTTCTATACCAGTGGTTCTCAACTCCAGTCCTCAGGACCCACTAACAGGCCAGATTTTAGGTATTGCCTTGGGGAGATGCAGACTAGAATACTGCAATCACTGAGCAGCAAATGATATCACCTGTGATGTATTTCAGTTATCTTGCAAACCTGGCCTGTTAGTGGGTCCTGAGGACAGGCGTTGAGAACCACTGTTCTATACTGATCGTGCTCCCTGATTTTGAGGTCCGACCACCATTTCCTCAGTTGATCCTTGGATCGTCATTCCCTAAAATTTCTGTGCAGACTATTCACCACTTTAGTCATGATCTTGGCCTTTCTCACATTTGGGTTGGGGTAAGGTCCATACTACCCCTCATAGTCGGCCCTCTTCAATATGTCCACCATCTCCACCATCTACACAAAGGACATATTTGATGCCTTAAATCTTCTCCTCCGGGATCGTGACATTTCTGGCTCCGGCCTTTCCTCCTCCTCTTCGTTGCTGCTATTAGCACGCACCTGTTGTATCTCCGCCATGTGCTCTTCCCCACTGCGCCGAATGAGAAGGGGCAGGGAATAGACTAGAAAGAACGTCAGGGGCGGGCGGGGCTTCATGCACACGCAGTGTATATAAAGCGTACCACACGTGCGTTGTACGTACGATCTGTGAGCGGAGGAAGGAGTATAGGAAGCGCTGATAGTGATAACGAAGGTAACATTTAAACTTGGGCCTATACTGCTTATAGATTGAGGCCTATATTGGGACAAGATTAGGAGACTTTAGCCTGACATTAGGGTTTGTCTTGTGTATTGCAGATAAAATGGATGGCTTCAATGACCACAACTTCCTCCCCCTGTTCATAGACAAGTACAGGGAGCTGCCCTGTCTGTGGTAGGTCAAACACCCGCAATATAATCATAAACAAAGGAGGCAGGCAGCGCTGAAGAAACTGCTGGAGTTGGTGAAGCCAGTGGTTCCCACGGCAACCATCCTCTATTTAAAAGCCAAAATTGGTGGCCTGAGGAGCACTTATCTTAGGGAGCACAAGAAGGTCCAGGATTCCCAGAGATCCGGAGCTGCAGCAGATGACATTTATGTCCCCAGGCTGTGATACTATGAGAGACTGCGATTTCTGTCAGACCAGACTGAAGTCAGGGAATCCCTCTCAACCCTTCCTTCCACTCTTCCTTCCACCCTATCTTCCACCCCAGCTGAGGCTTCTGATGTCCAACCTGGGACTTCCAGCCAGGAAGAAGTGGAGGAGCCCAGCTTGAGCCAGGTATAGCATTGTTCTACAGATTTCTGGTCAATAAATAAATTATGTTTACTAGATTTTATTATTGATCACTAATTGCTGATTTAATAAAGTGTTTTACATATCAATAGATAGTAGTGTGCAAAAATAATTGGGACAATAATGAAAAATGCTGGGCTCAGAATGATAGTCTTTTCTATTTATGAACATTCAATTTGCAACAGTCATGAGCTGAAAATTGTGTGTGATTGATGAAGAAAAAAACTAAAACTATGTCCCTTTTTCATACACAGGAAGACCTCAGCCAGGAGGAGGATGTGGAATGTGGCACACAGGAGGAGGCTGTGGAATGTGGCCGCCAGGAGGTGGCCGGGGTAAGTGTCAGCCAGGAGGAGGTCGGAGTAAGTGTCAGCCAGGAGGAGGCCGGAGTAAGTGTCAGCCAGGAGGTGGCCGGCCCAGTAGGAGCCTCACAGAATTGCAGGTCCAACCCCTCCGCCTTCCAAACAAAAGACCCAGGAAGGGGAGTAACTTGGAGGAGTCAGCGCTCAGGCTGATTCAGTAGGCTTCTGCGTCCCTCAGAGCCACCCCCACTCGTGAAGAGGCCTTTGCCTTCATGGCTGCCACCAAACTGCAAGACATGCAGGAGGGCCAACGCCTCATGTGTGAGGACATCCTTTATAAAACATTAACTAAGGGGGTGAGGGGCAAAATCACACCCAATACCCACCTGTGTGAGTTGCATCATCCTCCTCCTGCCACAACTCCAACACCACAGACACAGCGTGGAAGGAATAGTGGAAGGAAGACAAGAAAGTTATGGCCTGGGTTCAGTCTGGTCTGACAAAAGATGCAGGCTCTTGTATGACCACAGCCTGGGGACATAGATGTCATCTGCTGCTGTTCATGATCTCTTGGACTTCTGGACCAGATTGTACTCCCTTATATATGGACTCCTCAGGCCACCAATTTTGCAGTAAAATAGTTGATGTGTGCCCTGGGGGCCAAAGGCTTCGCCAACTTCTGCTGTTTCTCCAGCGTTGCCTCTCTCTTTCTTTGGTTATGACCCCTTAATAATTTTTTTTTTTTTTTATAATACTCGCCTATGTGTGTTTTCCTTTAAAAAGGACAGTTTGTTTGTGAGGAGGCAGGTACATTTCAAAAATACAATGTGAAATTAACAAGCGACACCAACACCAAGCAACCTCCTTGAGATTAAATAATACAAGATAATAATGGTGTTGTGGTAACTTGACACACAAAACACACCCAAAACTATTCTGGAGTTACAAAAAATAAAAATAAAAAAATAACACGAAATCAGGATTTCAAAAACTAAAAAAACTAAAAAAATAACAAAATCTAAAAACATAAAAAAATAAAATTCTTTTCGGGAGATGTGACAAATAAAATTATTATATTCATGAAATCACGATAAATAATAAAGAAAGAAGTTTGTAAGAAGTCTGTGTGAATATGAGCACCAAAACAACTTCATTCTTCTAGCATTATAAAGAAGTGTGCTGCATTAAACAATTTAAAACATTGCAGCGTGACGAAAGTGCTGTATCCATTATGAACGCTAATTTTACCAGACCGAGCAGTTCCGTCTCGGAATTTATTCTGAGCATGCATTGCACTTTCTGCGTCGGAATTGTCCACACACGGTCGGAATTTACGCGAACGGATTTTGTTGTCGGAAAATTTTATAGCCTGCTCTCAAACTTTGTGCGTCAGAAATTCCGATGGAAAAAGTCCGATGGACCCCACACACGGTCAGAATTTTCGACAACAAGCTCCGATCGCACAATTTCGGTTGGAAATTCCGACCATGTGTACAGGGCATACGGGAACTGACTTGTTAATTTTGCTAGTCCCCACTTGGCTGCCTTATCTTCTAGTTAATGGCCTTAAAATGGGTATGGGGGCCCAGGTCCCACCCTAAGGGACATATATCAATGTCACCAATTTGAACAACCCCAAAAACTAAACAAGGAGAAGTGCCTTTAAAAATGCAAAATTGCTTGAAAGCTAGTAACTTGGGGGGGGGCTTACTCTGCCTGTAAAGTGGTGCATCTGTAGCAAGTATCCAAAATGCTGCTTCAATGCTTCAAAGATGTACGGCTTTAGGGAAAATTTACAAATCTACATTGCAGCTGCAAGATTTTCACACAAAACAAAAAATAGCCTGCCCCCCCAATATATACAAGGTCATTTGGGTCTGTTAAGGCTTAAAATTAGAACCCCCACGTGAAAAATCCCACCTCAAACTCAAAAAATATTGTGCCCCTTCCACACATTAACAAACCCCTGGCCAAACACACAGCAAGCTATGGGCTATAAAAGGGGGGTGGATGCTTGGGGGCAGGAGGGGCTCGGACACCTCAAAAGTCAACCACCTTGTTCCCATATTCAGGGGGACAAGGGCCTCTTCCACACAACCCTAGGCTGGAGATGTGGGGGGCTGCAGACAGGGGGCATTACGGAATGTTGAAAGCCCCTTTAAACTAGTGTGTACAAGGTGCTTTGTGGTTGGTATTGGGCTGAGCCCAACTTGCCCCAAAGGCAGCCAGCTATGTTGAATGCATGTGGCCTTGTATGGTTCAGGAGGGGGTTGGGCGACCGCTCCTCTCGCCCCTTTCCTAGCTGGCCCTGTTGTATGCTCTGAAAAAGAATGTGGTTTGGATTGGTGAAGGCAGCTCACAGCATTTTGAGAATGGAGTGGAGTGTGGAGTTCCCCTTTAAAAGCAAACGTTAGCCCATGGAAATCCAAGGGGTTAGAGGGGGGAGACAAGAGCATTGGAGAATGGAGTGTGGAGTTCCCCTTTAAAAGCAAAAGTTAGCCCATGGAAATCCAAGGGGTTAGTGGGGGGAGACAAGAGCATTGGAGAATGGAGTGTGGAGTTCCCCTTTAAAAGCAAAAGCTAGCCAAAAGAAATCATATGCATTGGAGGGGGAAGGTTAAATGCCCTTTTAGGAGGAACCAGAGGAGCGAGAGTCTTTTTACATAATTTTAACAAGGTGCATGACACATGTTGGCAACGTAACATGCTAACATGACCTGTGTGCAAATCTCCTTAAAAAAAACATAAAGGTGAACCAGCGTAAAAAAAAAATGTCAAGTTTAGAGGTGCGCCCGTTCAACCCACCCTGTCATCTGTTACAGTGCGACCCCCCAGATAGGAAATACTTATAAGCGAGAGGTGAGAAAATGGACTGTAAGCAGCAAATAAACACCCTTAAATATATTTTTCATGGAAACTGCTTACGCATGGGTGATTGAATATGAAACCCTGTTAAATGGGAAAACCCTCCACCTGCCTATGGGCCGGTGAAACTCTGTTAAATGTGTAAATCTTGCATTTGCCTGTGAAAACTACTGACCGTGAAAAATTTCACATGCGCTTCCGTGTGTCTGCCTCAGTGTACCCCCCTGAAATCTGTTAATGTACGGCGAATTGACTGTGAAACCTTGCTGAACGGGAAAACCTTTGACTGTGAAAACCCTGCATCAGTCTTCTTTCTTATCTATATAAATCACTAGAATGAGAGGCAGAACTACAAAGGGAACCAAGCCTAAAAGGGAAAGTTTGAACACTAGTACGATCCAAAAATATTTAACAAAAGAGGGAAACCCAAAAAGTCCTGTCCCTGAAAAACAGCAAGCGACTAAAGAAAAGAAAAAAGAGTGCAAAAAAGAATGGAGAAATACAGGAAAAAAACGAAAGCAGACGCCAGGATGGACAACGAAGCAGGCGCAGGAGAGCAAAGTACTTATGCCCAATTGCCAACCAAATCAGAAATAATAGAGATGTTTGAAAGGTTATAAAAAAAGACTACAAAATTCTTTTAAGACAGAAATCGCAACAATCCAAGCTGACTTGGGTCATCTGCTAAAAAGGGTAGAGGAAACGGAGGACAAGAACGAAAAGCAAGCCCCAGAAATACTAGAACTAAAAACACAATTTAAAACTCTGCAAACCAGTCAGAGGGAAATATTTTACAGAGTAGAAAATCAAGAAAACCAAAGCAGACGCCAGAATCTAAGGATAAGAGCGCTTCCAGAAGAGAGAGGTGAAGAACTGAAAAAAACTATGAAGGAAATATTTAACGTTCTACTAGACAGAGGAGAAGAGCAAGAACTTAAAATAGACTGAGTGCATAGGGTTAGGAAACCTCTGCATCTAAATGCAGAAATACCCCGGGATATCATAGTACGATTTCAGCTATATGAAGATAAGGCAGAGATATGGAATAGATTGAGAGATAGATGACCACTAAAATACAAGGGTGCAGAACTTCATAAAAAGATATTTTCCCCAATGGGGCTTTAAAACAACAATGTACAGGATAAAGAAAAAAGTTCTTAATGGATATGTAGAAAGTAGTTTTTATAAAAAAATGTCCAATATCATGGTTTATTAAAATACGATATATATAATAAAAATCTGGTACAATAACACAATTTATATTCCACAGTGCATATTTGTACACATCATTACATTACATAGTGTTACATGGTTTGCGAGCCCCGACGCGTTTCGACCTATATGCGGTCTCTTCAGGGGGACAAATGGATCTAAAAAATGGTTACATAAATACAGAATTAAAAAATATATATATGTTGTCATGCATCACTTTAAATAGACCATGATAGTATGTTTTTACCGCTCAAAGGTGGAATGAATGTTCTATGATCCGAGATAGTAGGGGCCGTTAGAGAAACCGGAGGGCTCGGAGGCCGCCCCCAATTCCCCAGGAGAGCCAGCCCCAAGGGGCTTGCAAGGAGCTACACTTTACGCGCCCCCGGGGGGGACGGAGGAGCACACACCTGCAACAGATACCCAAGGATAGCCATATGTTAGTTAGGGAAAGTTTAGTAGTTAGATTATTGATATAGTAAGTGTTTCTAAATATATATGTAGAGACTGACATCAGATTAGATTATTGCTGTATGAATATATCGCGGTATTATTTGCGTCCCATGGATATAACCAGCAGAAATACAAGAACTAAAAACACAAGTTAAAACTCTGCAAACCAGTCAGAGGGAAATATTTTACAGAGTAAAAAATCAAGAAAACCAAAGCAGACGCCAGAATCTAAGGATAAGAGCGCTTCCAGAAGAGAGAGGCGAAGAGCTGAAAAAACTATGAAGGAAATATTTAACGCTCTACTGGACAGAGGAGAAGAGCAAGAACTCAAAATAGACTGAGTGCATAGGGTTAGGAAACCTCCGCATCTAAATGCAGAAATACCCCGGGATATCATAGTACGATTTCAGCTATATGAAGATAAGACAGAGATATGGAAGATATTGAGAGTTAGACGACCACTAAAATACAAGGGTGCAGAACTTCAAATCTTCAAAGATCTATCAGTAGAAACACTGAAAAGAAGAAGACTTCTTAGGCCATTATTGGTTTAAATGAGAACGGCTAATATTAAATATAGCTGGGGGTTCCCGGCGTCCCTAATAGCCAGAAAGAAGGTAGATCTGTGAAACTGAAATACCCAGAGGACTTAGTAGATTTCTGTAAGGAAATAGGTGTTTCAAAGTTGGATATACCGGGATGGATAGAAGGATGAAGTCATGAAAGAGGAGGGAAAAGATATTAGCAGAAGCACTAAAAAAAAAAACAGAGAAAAAAGGAACGGGATAAAAAAAAGGAGAAGAGACTATTCAAGAGGACTCTGGGGGGAGGGCTTTGGGGAGGAGGGAGATGGGGGGAGATGGGAGTGGAGAAGCGGACTGAGCGGTTGGGAAACCTGGAGCGCCCCGGGGAAGAGCGGGGTGGTGGGAAAATGGCCGCCACAGTTGGAGTAACTCCCCAAGGGTTGGAGACTCGTAGGAGGGAAATGGAGAGGGACTCCATTTGCGAGTCAGGAGCTGGAGAGAGGCGGGGGGAGGAAGAGGGGACAAAACTTAGACCTAATAAAGAATAATCGTAAACTCAGAAATAGATTACATCTACATGCAAATAGGATGCAAGTAACCCATCCCTATGAAAACAGGTCGCAAATGACTATACCATGACTACATTTAATTTTTTGACCTACAATGTGCGAGGGCTAAATACACCAACAAAAAGGCATAAAATCTTGGAAGAGATCGAGCATCATGGGGCCGGGGTGGTCTTCCTACAGGAGACACACGTGTCCCATGAAACTAATGTGAGGTTGTATTCCCATCAGCTCCCAACTTGGTACTATGGCGACTCAATGACAAATAAGACAAATGGGGTTGCAATTGGAATAGGTAAGGGAGTTTGGTTCTCCTAGGAGGACAGATTAACTTACCCCGGAGGGAAGATTTCTCTTCTTAAGGGGGAAGCTGTTGGGAATGGAATGCACATTGGCAAATATTTATTGCCCTAATAAAGACCCAACCGTATATTTGGGGGGAGCCCTGGAAAAAATTTTCTGAATTTAAAAAAGGGAAACTGTTCATGGCGGGGGACCTGAATGTTTGTATGGATCCAAAACAAGATAGTATGTCCCGTGTACAGGGTACGAGGAATGTCCAATTGAAGGCGATAAAACAGAAATTACACCAACACCAATTAGTAGATATATGGAGAATACTGTATAACATCCCAGGGCACAAGATTATACGTTCTACTCCACTGTACACGGGACATACACTAGGATCGATTATTGGCTGATAGAAGGTAGAATGCTAGACTTGGTAGTCTACACCAAAATAGAAATAACTACATTATCTGACCATGCCCCAATGACCATGAAAAGAAAGATACCAGAAACTCAGATACAAGCGTATTCATGGAGGCTAAATGAAGATCTTCTAGATAAACAAGGGGAGGAGATAATAAAAAAAGAATTATGCCGCGTACACACGATCGGAAATGCTGCCAGCAAAACTCCGATGAGAGCTTTTTGTCGGAAAATGCGACCGTGTGTATGCTCCATCTGTCTTTTGCTGGCGGAATTCCAGCCAGCAAAAGATTGAGAGCATGTTCTCTATTTTTCGGTCGGGGAAAGTTTCTATCTGAAAATGCGATCGTCTGTATGAAATTCAGACGCGCAAAAAATCACACATGCTCGGAAACAATTCGACGCATGCTCGGAAGCATTGAACTTCATTTTCTCGGCTCGTCATAGTGTTGTACGTCACCGCGTTCTTGACAGTCGAAAGTTCAGAGAACTTTTGTGTGACCGTGTGTATGCAAGGCAAGCTTGAGCGGAATTCCATCGGAAAAACCATCCAAGTTTTTTCTGACGGAAATTCCGCTCGTGTGTATGCGGCATAAGAGCAATATTTTAGCTTAAACGGAACCAGTGAGATTGCGGACGATACCCTGTGGCAGGCTCATAAAGCCTACATAAGGGGAATCCTGATCTCAATAGGAACTAGGAGAAAGAAAGAAAGACTAAAAAAGAGGGCACAATTGATAGAAGAAATATACCTATTGGAGCAAAGACACAAAAAAGGGAGAGGGCAAGATCAGGAACTGTCACAAGAACTAGTAATAAAAAGAGATGAATTAAAAGAACTATTAGAGCAGGAAATATAGAAAAAAAGGGAGAGGGCAAGATCAGGAACTGTCACAAGAACTAGTAATAAAAGGAGATGAATTAAAAGAACTATTAGAGCAGGAAATAAGGAAAACCTTCAATAAAATCTCAAAGGAAAGATATCAATGGGGGAATAAAAATAGCAAGTGCCTAGCAAGGATGTTAAGAAAAAAAATCAATGAACTTCATAGAAAAAAATACAAAATAAAAAAGGGGAAATGATCTATAATACAAAGGACATAGTGATGGTATTCCGAGACTTCTATGAACAACTATACTAAAAGTAAGGGACAATAGGATGAGGGGAAAAAAGAAAGAATAAAAGAATATCTAAAAAAAGCTAGGATCCCTGGATAACAGAGGAAAGAGCAATATCGTTAGAAATACCAATAACGGTATAGGAGATTAATCGGGCAATAAATTAATCAGCACCAGGAAAAAGTCCAGGGCCAGATGGGTATACAACATTATACTTAAAAAGGTTTAAAGAAATCCTGACCCCAAAACTATGCACATATATGTTTGAAAAAGAAAGGGACAATGAGGCCATATATTGGCCCCAGGGACTTTTAACGGTGCTAAGATCAATGAGGTGGAGAACATAGAATAAAACAGATCTTTTATTTAACAATCTTTAAAAACAGACATTGGCCAAAGACAACATTGAAATAGATTTACAAAGCAAATAAAGTAATTCATAGATACAGGGATTAATACCACTCTCTCAACATGTTTCGCTTTCCTAAGCTTCTTCAGGAGATATATATTGTGATATTTTGGTCAGCTATAAAGGTAGAAAAAATATATATACAATAAGAGTTAAATGTCTGCTTCTGAATCTACAGTCATAAGATATATTAATTTAATCACAAAGGAAAAATATGAATGGGAAAGACAAATTAAAAAATATATATATCATACAGCAAAAAACATACAATATATTATATATATCAAATGATATTGTAACTTTGAGAAAAAAAAAAAAAACAAACACATCACACACCACGTCACAAATCACTTTTCAGTCTTACCTGTAGAGAAAGATATATTTAAAAAATAGATTTGTGCAATGGCAGATGTTTTGCTCTTCAGTTCACACCTCACTGAAAAGGCATGCAGAGAGGAATACAAATTCTAAAAGTAGATGAAATTCTCTGGAAGGGAGAAAAGTCAAATACAAGGGTATTATAGTGGGTAATATCAGCTTCAATACATAGGGTTGGCTAGCAGTGACACTATGCATGGGGGTGAAAAAACATCCAGAATGGAGATATAAATGTGTACCTTTAATAGAATCAATACATGAGTAGCGAGGAGTTACATCCAAAGGATGGTGAAGAGCCAGATTGCTGTATACGCAAAAGGACGGTTCTTATACTGCAGCAGGATGGCAGTTGGAAAAGGGGCAGCATACAGGGCCAGAGCACCCACAGACAGCTAGTGGGTAACTAGACCTGGGGACACGTCTGCAGCCTACCACAAAGAAAGTAAAAGTATAAGCATAAAGAATGGGCTAAGTTTGAATCACATAAAAGAAATAGTGGGTCATTGCTAAAGAATGAGGAAATAGCTAGGAAAAACCCCGCTTTTTAAGCCTCTCCAGCGTGATGGCGTCTGACTCATCATTACGCTGCGGACCGAAAATGACAACTGCGCATGCGCACGCATCCCGGCTTTTAGGCGGAGATACACGTCAGCGGCATCAGACATATATGACTGACCCGCGGCCATCTTGGAAAATCCTGTGCCCTAAATGTGGCACTACGGAAGTCCACAACGCTCAAAATAGAGATTAGACTGTAGGCGTAGGCAACGTAGGCGGCGTCAGGTATAACATGACTGACCCGCGGCCATCTTTGAGAATCCTATGCCCTGAATATGGCACTAAGGAAGTCCTAGGGATAAAAGTAGGTATTACGGCATGATTGTACCGTATAAGTAAATAGCCGGGAGAAGGGAGAGCAGCACTTGTTGTCAGTTAAAGGGCAGCAGAGCAATCAAACATTGATTACGAAATCAATTGCTGAGTGCCCCGGGTGTTCTTGCATACCAGAAAAATAGAGGAAAAAGGACTGAAGAAAAAATAAGAGCAAAAACTCATACCGCACACAAAATCAGGATATATAGATAATAGCAACAAAGATAAAAAATATATTTATATAAATGACATCAAAAAAATTTAGTTTTTTATACAATTCCAAATTCAAAATCCATATTGGGTTAATTATATAAAACAAATTGAGTATATGTGGAAAAAATGCGTAGGTGGTGATGAGAGAGGGGAGAGGAAAAAAAAAAAAATGCCCCACTGTCCACAACTCATACCAAAAATAAGGGCACAAAACCCTGCCACAAATGTGACTTTTGCAGATACATTTACGCATCTCGTAATATCATTCTTCCAAATGGTCAGTTTTATAATCCCAATTTCCTAGCCACATGCCAATCCATCGGCGTGGTTTATATAATGATATGCGAATGCAACGCATTCTACGTGGGGAAAACCAAACGTCCCTTCTTCCATCGGATCAGAGACCATGTTTCCTTAGTGAATAAAAAAAAGATGGAAACCCCTATAAGCCGGCATATGGGTCTTTGTCATCAATTCGATGATAGTAAAATGCATTTTTATGCTCTGGAGCATGTCCCCCCAAACGAAAGAGGGGGGGATTATGATAAGATCTTATTACAACGCGAGACTAAGTGGATTTTCACTCTTAATGCTTTGAAACATCCAGGCCTGAATGATGTTTTGAGTTACAAACCTTTTCTGTAATATTAGGTTTTTTTTTTTTTCTTTTCCTCTCCCCTCTCTCATCACCACCTACAAATTTTTTCCACATATACTCAATTTGTTTTATATAATTAACCCAATATGGATTTTGAATTTGGAATTGTATAAAAAACAAAAATTTTTTGATGTCATTTATATAAATATATTTTTTATCTTTGTTGCTATTATCTATATATCCTGATTTTGTGTGCGGTATGAGTTTTTGCTCTTATTTTTTCTTCAGTCCTTTTTCCTCTATTTTTCTGGTATGCACGGATGCGTGCGCATGCACAGTTGTCATTTTCGGTCCGCAGCGTGACGATGAGTCAGACGCCGTCACGCTGGAGAGGCTTAAAAAGCGGGGTTTTCCCCGCCAGCCTCTGTCATTCCCCTTGTTGATGTGCTGGGCAGATGGACGTTCCCTATGGTAGTGCTGCTCTAAATGGTTCCGACCACCAGTAGTAAGTCTATTAGCTATTTCCTCATTCTTTAGCAATGACCCACTATTTCTTTTATGTGATTCAAACTTAGCCCATTCTTTATGCTTATACTTTTAGGTTCTTTGTGGTAGGCTGCAGATGTGTCCCCAGGTCTAGTTACCCACTAGCTGTCTGTGGGTGCTCTGGCCCTGTATGCTGCCCTTTTTCCAACTGCCATCCTGCTGCAGTATAAGAACCGTCCTTTTGCGTATACATCAATCTGGCTCTTCACCATCCTTTGGATGTAACTCCTCGCTACCCATGTATTGATTCTATTAAAGGTACACATTTATATCTTCATTCTGGATGTTTTTTCACCCCCATGCATAGTGTCACTGCTAGCCAACCCTATGTATTGAAGCTGATATTACCCACTATAATACCCTTGTATTTGACTTTTCTCCCTTCCAGAGAATTTCATCTACTTTTAGAATTTGTATCCCTCTCTGCATGCCTTTTCAGTGAGGTGTGGACTGAAGAGCAAAACATCTGCCATTGCACAAATCTATTTTTTAAATATATCTTTCTCTACAGGTAAGACTGAAAAGTAATTTGTGACGTGGTGTGTGATGTGGTTTTTTTTTTTTTTTTTTTTCTCAAAGTTACAATATCATTTGATATATATAATATATTGTATGTTTTTTGCTGTATGATATATATATTGTTTCATTTGTATTTCCCATTCATATTTTTCCCTTGTGATTAAATTAATATATCTTATGACTGTAGATTCAGAAGCGGACATTTAACTCTTATTGTATATATATTTTTTCTACCTTTATAGCTGACCAAAATATCACAATATATCTCCTGAAGAAGCTTAGGAAAGCGAAACATGTTGAGAGAGTGGTATTAATCCCTGTATCTATGAATTACTTTATTTGCTTTGTAAATCTATTTCAATGTTGTCTTTGGCCAATGTCTGTTTTTAAAGATTGTTAAATAAAAGATCTGTTTTATTCTATGTTCTCTACCTCATTGATCTTAGCACCGTTAAAAGTCCCTGGGGCCAATATATGGCCTCATTGTCCCTTTCTTTTTCAAACGTACTTTTTGGGATGTGGTGCTTTTGATTTTTCCTCCTTTCCAAATATTTTTCCCTATGCACATATATGAATGGATTGGGAAGGATGTACGAGATGAGTAAAGAGGCCTTATTGTCACCAATTACCATATAGCAAAAGAAGGCAAAGATAGTACTAAGTGTTCAAACTATAGACCTATATCATTGTTAAATGCGGACACAAAATTGTTCGCGAAAATATTAGCATCAAGGATGAAAGATTTAATGCCGGAGCTGGTACATCCCGATCAAGTGGGCTTTGTACTAGGGAGAGAGGGGAGGGACAATGGGGTAAGAACACTTCTGTTACTCCAAAAAATAAAAGAAGGGAGAGTCCCCGGTCTACTCCTGTCGATAGATGGAGAAAAGGCATTTGACAGGGTAGACTGGGGATTCACGATGAGCACCCTAGAGAGCATGGGGATAGGCCCAAGGATGATGCAGTGGATACAAGCATTATTTAAAGGTCCTGCAGCAATGGTGAAAGTAAATGGAACATTGTCACCCCCGAAAAACGGGAAGAGACATGGCCCCCTGTCTCCGCTCCTGTTTGTGCTGGCGCTGGAACCTTTCATAGCGACAGTGCCGAGGGATGCAGACATAGAGGGCTTCAAAGTCGGAGAAGAGGGCATAAATTAGCTACATTCACAGATGATATATTATTCTATATATCAAACCCCCGAATTACAATGCCCAATCTTATGAAAGCACTAAAGGAGTATGGAGATCTATCTAATTTTAAGATCAACCCTAGTAAATCCAAAATATTAAATATAAATATGAAATTGAAAGAGGAACAGAGTTTACAAGAGTTTCCATTCCCTTGGAGGAGGACAGAAATAAAATATCTTGGGATCAAACTAACAGCATTGTCAGAGGAAATATATCAAGCAAACTATATCCCATTTTTAGAGGAGATAAAAATAGAAATAAAAGGATGGCAGCACGCCCCCTATCATGGATGGGCCGGATTAACGCCCTAAAGATGATAATACTTCCGAAGATCATGTACAAGTTTCGGATGTTCCCCATATATATACCCCCAGCATATTTTAGAACTTTAAGAATTTGAATCACTAAATTAATATGGCACAACAAGAAGCCTTGAATTTCTCTGGCAATTCTGAAGAGAGTAAAAAGCCAAGGGGGATTAAATGTACCTGACTTTCAAAAATATTACCAGGCGGTTCTGTTAACACGCGTGGTGGAATGGGCTAAATCAAACAATGAGAAAAGGTAGGTTAATATAGAACACATAATTGGCTAATACACATTTAGGAAGGGATATACTGTATGGATACCACCACATAATAGGACATTGGGAGAAAATACACACACATTGACACGAATGGTATTAAAAATTTGGGATGTACTACACAAGAAAAATAAATGGAATTATAACTCGCCATTGATGGCACTAAAAGAAAATAATTTATTTGCACCGGGGAGAAGTTCGATAGGGGGGAACTGGATTAAAAAAGCAATTGCACAACTACGTGATATAATACAAGGGGGGAAATTTGCACTTTACAAGAATTAAAAATAAAAAAAGATATACTTTAGAGTAATGAATGGAGGTATTTTCAGCTTAAACACTTTATAGGAGCACTTCCTCACTCAATAAGAGCAGGAGAAGCACTTACAGTGATAGAGCAATTATGTACCATTGATAAAAACAAGTGGGAATGCATCTAGGATATATAAAACCTTGATAGAAGGGGAAGATCTGGAAATTCCAACATTTATAAAAAATTGGGAGAGGGAATTGGGGAAATGAGGAAGGAATCAAGCTGTAGGAAAAATTCTGAAACTGGTACATGGATCATCAGTAAATAATGGGATGGTGGAAATGAATTATAAATGCGTAACCTGGTGGTATAGAACCCCAGAAATACTAGGGAAATATCAAATAGGACAAACAACGGAGTGTTGGCTGGGCTGTAAAGAAACGGGAACTATGGCCCATATATGGTAGGGGTGCTCTAAAATTAGAACATACTGGAAGGAAATACTGAGTTATATCAAGGAAATTACTAATATAGATATACCTGAGGAACCATGGACATGTCTATTTCATGGGGTAGATATCCCGACAAAAGAATATAGAAACTCAATGACTGTAAATATGATGAACGCTGCAAAAAGCTTAATACCGAGGAAATCGAAGGAAGTAGAGAGTCCAAAAAATTAGAGAGCGGTTTGATAAAATAGAAGAGATATATAACATGGAATTTCTAAGACAGAGGCATGAGGATACTAGAGAGGGATTCATTAAGAGATGGGAAAAGTGGAGAAAGTTTAAATTAACAGAGAAATACAGTGAAATTAAGATTACCTAGAGAAGAGGAGAAAGAAGGGTCTGAGAATGGGGTGGAAAGGGGAGGGGGAAGGAGGGGAAGGGTAGATAAAGGTATGGAAAAAAATTGTTAATGTATATCCCTATTGAGTAGGGAAAATGTTTTTACCTTCTTGTGTATAATACATTTTTTTGATAAAGTCACGTGGTGTGACGCAACGCGTCAGGGTAGGAGGAGCTAGGTGCCGTCGCTTCCCGGGGACGGCCGAACCCGGAAGCGCTACGTTGTTTTACTGTTCATCTGTTACTGATATGTAAGTTACTGCATTTTGTTTAAATAAATCTTACCTTTAACTACTACACTACGGGAGCTGTTCCTTTCTTCATTATGGCCAAACTGAGATTACTGTGAGTGACGGGAGGTGAGACGTGAGAGCCAGATCCACGGACATCCCTCAGGGAAGGAGAATTGCTTCAGCTTACCCACCCGCTCCACCAGAGCACTATCTATTCTGCCTGATTTGGCCCATTGGGGGCCGCTACTGGAGGTGAGAGGCTGGGGGAAACTATTAGTGTGTGCACTGGAATTGAAGAACAGCACAAGGCACTGCTATTTGCACTTGGTTATACAGACTGCTGTGTGGACACTTATTATCACTTTTGCACGTTATTGTGGACAGCATTGCACTATTTGCACTTTGTATGGACATTAATTATCACCACCATTATTTATCATTTTATATTATTTGATTTATTGTGATTTCACATTATTAGTGATACCTTTCTATTGATTTATTACTCACATGTGACATTTTCTAATTATTATATTGTATATATATATATATATTTTATAGCACAAGGTACCTCATTATCATTATTGTTATTTGCTGCATTTTTTACAAGTTTCGGGTTGGATTTTCATTCACTTATTATGTCACATTAGAAATATCTCACACTCCATATTATGCATTTGGGTATGGTATTAGGAAAGATTATTTGCATTAAGCACGTTATCACATTATTTTAGTTTACACTGCCACGCAGAGATTATTGTGGTTATCATGTTTCTGGCTTGAAGCACGGTGCACGTATTTAGTAGGAAAGTCGCATATCTAGTATTCTATACTGTATTTTGAGTTTCTTCTGCTGTGTGGAGTGGCCTTATAGGTGTACCATTTATACACCTATTTGTCAATAGGAGGACTGTACGTTACCCAGTATTTTAATATAGGCGTTCTTATCTTTTTAGATTTGCTCTGAAGGGCAGAGTAGCGCCTATCCATCTAATCTCATTATATGATCACTGATTGCTATATTTGATTTGGTTTCAGGATGTTTGGTACCAAAGGATGGAGTAGCGCCACATACTTGTTTTCAATACGTTTATATTGGGGGACTGAGTGGACCTATCTGTGTTGGCAGCTCTCTAATTGGTGTTTTGTGTAGTTTCAGCTGTGGTTTTGCGCATTAGTTTTTTGTACTTATGGAAAAAAATTGTTAATGTATATCCCTATTGAGTAGGGAAAATGTTTTTACCTTCTTGTGTATAATAAATTTTGATAAAATAAAGAATAAAAAAAAAAGAGGGGGAGACAAGCATTGGAGAATGGAGTGTGGAGTTCCCCTTAAAAGCAAAAGCTAGCCCAAAGAAATCATATGCATTAGAGGGGGGAAGGTTAAATGCCCTTTTAGGAGGAGCTAGAGTAGCGAGAGTCTTTTTACATAGGTGACATGCACTTTTACACAAGGTGCATGTCACATGTTGGCAACGTAACATGCTAACATGACCTGTGTGCACATCTCCTTAAAAAAATACATAAGGGTGAACCAGCGTAAAAAAAAAAAAGGCAAGTTTAGAGGTGCGCCCGTTCAACCTACGCAATTGCATTAACGTTGCTTGCGCATGCGCAGTGCTTACATTGATCTCACGCAGTTCTAAACGTACTTGCAGGCACAGCAGGCTTCCTCTGAAAAAGTTACTTTCTCATTCTATTTTGGAAATATTTGTTACTTGGGCAGTTGTTACTAAACTTCCTCACATCCCCCACATCACCCCATAATATTGGTGCCTTCTTCTTCTGTTAATATTGAATTGAAGATGCCGTGCGCCATGTCCATAGTGGTGCACTGATTGCATTTTCCTGTGCACCTAGATCGCTATAGCAAGGGGGATTCACACTCTGTTCCCGGTGCACCATTTTGTAAATATGAAAATGTGCGTTGCGCCTTGCTGTGCGCCTCTACTGATGGTGCACGGCTTTCATAAATCGGCCCCAATGTTTCACATCTATGATGACCAACATGCAGAGCTGAAATAGTTAGTGACACCTCCACAGTTATCTCATGGTTCTCTTGCTCCAGAAAGATAGATCTTGTTAAACATTCACCTTCTGGCTCTTGAAAAGAAAAGCTCACAATAGTGCAGTACCTTTACACCTTCAGAGTTTATTAAAATTAGTGGAACACTGACAGACTCAGAGGAGGAAGATATTCTGCCCGCCAAACAAAGGCGTTCTGTTAAAGAGGCAGTGCCATCCACCAGCACCGCAGTACCTCGGCAAAAAAGGCCAAGTACCAGTGGGGTGTCACCTCAGCCCCAAAGGGTTAGGACCCATGCCAGCCTTCGCTATGTCCTTCAGAACCCCTTGTGGCTTCCTCCTAATTCAGGAGAAGCTAACATTCCCCCTCTCACTGCCCAGCCAGGAGTCCAGGTGGACACAGAGAATTTTTCCCCAAATTTCTTTGATTTAATTTTTACAGAGGACATGCTAGCGTCAATTGTGTCCCAGTGCAACCTGTATGCACAACAATTTATTTTGAATAATCCAACATCCTATTATGCCCGTCCCTAAGAGTGGAGAGACCTAACAGTGGAGGAGTTGAAGGTTTTTTTGGGCCTCACATTTTGTATGGGACTCACCAAAAAAAATGAATTGCGTTCCTATTGGTCAACCCACCCCATCCACCACATGCCGATCTTCTCCACGGTATTGCCCAGAACCAGATATCACATGATCATGAGGTTCCTACATTTCAATGATAATACCCAGTGCCCTCCCCAAAATGACCCAAATTATGACAGGCTTTACAAAATTCGGGCACTACCTAATTATTTTTCAGAAATATTTCCCCAGTTGTTTACCCCAGACCAACACATATGTTTGGTTGAGTCCCTTGTTAAATTTAGCGGCAGGCTTAAAATCAAGCAATTTATTCCCAGCAAAAGGGCCCGCTATGGGGTGACGGTGTACAAATGATGTGACCGAGCCACATGGTACACATATGCCTTCATAATGTACGAAGGGAAGGACACCCTCTAATTGCCCAGACTACTTGGGATCAAACGGGAAAGTTGTTTGGGACCTCATATACCCCCTACTCGAGAAAGGATACCACTTGTATGTAGACAGCTTCTACACAAGTCTGCCCCTGTTCCACAACCTTCACCGGAAGAAGACGCCAGCATGTGGCACCGTAAGAAAGAACCGGAAGGGCTTTCCTCAAAGACTTGTCAATATGAAGTTGAGAAGAGGAGAGACAGCAAGTCTGCGAAACAAGGAGATTCTGGGAATGAAGTGGAGGGACAGAAGGGATGTCTACATGTTGTCTTCGATCCACAATAATACCTTTGTGGAAATCCCCAGAAGGAATGCCCCCATCCAAATGCCAACATGTGTCCATGAATACAATTTGTTAATGGGGGAGTCGACTTCAACGACCAAATGCTTGAACCATACCTTGCCACAAAACGGACATACCAATGGTATAAAAAAGTAGCAATTAATTTTTTTCATTTGGCCATATACAGCTCCTATATAATTTACTGCAACTCTACCCAAAACCCTCAACCCTTCCTTGGCTACCAGGAGGAAATTTTCATTGCCCTTATATTCCCGAACGGCCCACTAGAAAACTTCCGATCAGATGTTCTTAGTCGACTCTCCGAATGCCACTTTCCCGATGAAATCCCTCCCAAACCAACAGGCCAAAGACATCAAAAAAGATGTAAGGTGTGTACCAGTGGAGGAGTCAGAAGAGACACATCTTATTATTGTCCCCATTGTCCTACCCAACCAGGCCTCTGCATAGGTGACTGTTTTCTCCGTTACTATATTTCAGTAAACTATTAGAGAAGTATGGTAAACGTAATCCTCAGTTCCTGCACACCCCTTATGCCACTGCCTGCTCTGTAACTGACCCTGGACTGTTATTTGACCATGCTTCTGCCTACCGATTCTGTACATACATCTGCCTGATCTGAAAATGACCCTGGACTGTTATTCAACCATGCTTCTGCCTAACAATTCTGTACATACCTCTGCCTGATCTGGAACTGACCTTGGACTGTTTGACCATGTTTTTTGCCTGCCTCTTGGACTGATCTTGTACCCTGCTACTGGACTAGTGGGATTCAACACAGGGGTCTCACATATGTGAGGGACTCCAGAATAGTTTTTCTGGATGAGGAAAACTATTTTTTTTTGGTTTCTCATTCCTAGATTAGGGTCTGGAGAATTGGAGCCTTCAAAGAGATTTGGGTGGGAGAAGCCTCTAGCCCTGTCCCCATTCTGTCCTGAACGAGGCCCTACTTCTGCCTGCTGCCTGTAGGACTTACTTTCATCATGCCTCTGCCTGTCACACTGACCACAGCACATGGACTATGTTCATGCCTACTACCAGGACCACTATTTTTGGCACTGCTGACAATATCTCTGCCTGCACTGACACTGGACTGTATATGGACAGTATCCCTGCCTGCTGCCTGGACAATTGTGTTCGCCGTTGCTGACCAAGTCCCTGCCTGCTGCCTGGACCAGTGCTATCCTCCTGTGGACAACTGTGCTACTAAAACCACAGGTAATCTTTTGTTTACTCTTTGCTCAGCATAATGTATTTTGGGGTGTAATTCTTGGTAAAGTATGTGCATGCTATGTGTCCCTGGAACACCTGACGGTGTTCCTTGCATGTTGGATCTCTGTATGTGGCCAGGCTGTGTAAAGGTCTCACACATTTGGTATCACCATACTCAGAAGGAGTGGCAGAGTGTATTTTGTGGTGTCATTTTTGCTATGTAAATGCTATGTGTTGGAAATATCTTATATGCGGACAACTTTGTGTAAAAAAAAAAAGTGTTTTAATTTTTTTCCACCTTTTCCAAAAACTTCTGGAAAAAAATTAACCATTAAAAAGACTCATTATGCCTCATAGATTATACATTGGGGTGTTAGCTTTCCAAAATGGGTTCATTTTGTGGGCATTTCCATTGTCCTGGTTCTCCAGGGCTTTCAAAAGTGTAATAGGTGGTTGAGAATTGAGATGTGTAATTTACGCTCCTAGAACGCCTGAAGGTGCTACTTCAATGTTGGGCCTCTGTCTGTGGCCAGGCTGTGTAAAAGTCTCACACATGTAGTATCGTTATACTCAGGAGGAGTAGCAGAATGTATTTTGGGGTGTTATTTTTGCCATGTAAATGTTATGTGTTGAAAATATCTTATAAACCGACAACTTTGTTTAAAAAAAATGCGTTTTCATTTTATTTTCCACATTTTTCAAAAACTTCAAAAAAATGAAAAACTTAACCATTCAGAATACTTATTATTATACTTATTATGCCTCATAGATTATACATTGGGGTGTTGGCTTTTCCAAAATGGGGTCATTTTGTGGGCGTTTCCCTTGTCCTGGTGCTCCAGGGTCTTTCAAAGTGTAAAACTCTCCCAGTTTTTCTGGGAGGATATATGCAGCTTCACCTGTTCCGTTTTTTCCTTTTTCATTTTTCCCTTCATCCAGCCACATTGTTCCATCCTTTGCCTACAACTACCCACACATATCTTTTTCAACAACTGGCTCCTATCTGCTGTTATCCATTATTTCTTCACTAACACATAGATGGGTATTCTACCACATATTTATACCAGTTAAATTTTTTATATAGACAGTTTGGAGTCTGCTTTCGATATCATCAGCTGCGACAGCGGGGATTTCCCTGTCCTGGTGGGAGGTTTGGTCATGCTCTGTCCTGGGCTCTGTACCTCAGCTCCTGGTGGAGGCATCTGTGATGCTCTCTGGCCTATTGGTAATCTCCAGTGACATGATGAGTTTGCAAAGTGAGTAGAGAGTCTTGATGGTTTCCCGTCCATGCCCCTTTTCCCCTATATCTCGTTTTGTTATTGGGGTTAATGTATGTTCAATGCTATATACTCTTTTCACAGAATGGTTATATGCATCAGCTCCTGATGAGGCGGTATTATTCCCCGAAACGCGTAGAGCTTACAAAGATGCACATCCTAATGACGTTATCTGTGAGGACATTCATTCCTTTTTAAAGTTTTATATGAATTTGCATATGGAGCAACAACGGGAATGTTATTTCATATTCGTCTACCATTTTTGTTTTATGATTTTATGTTTTTGAGTTTTCGTAAACATTACCTGATTGTAACATCAATTTTTGGCTATATGATGTCATGTTCTTGGTTGATCAATAAATTATCTTTTCTACATCCAGTTCCTCTTTGTGCCTCACTCAAAGTCCCAAATTGCTCCCTCCTTTATAATAGGTGGTTGAGAAATGAGATGTGTAATTTATGCTCCTGGAACACCTGAAGGTGCTACTTCAATGTTGGGCCTCTGTATGTGGCCAGGCTGTGTAAAAATATCACATATGTGGTATTGTTACACTCAGGAGAATGCTATGTGTTGGAAATATCTTATATATGGACAACTTTGTGTAAAAAAAAAAAAATGGGTTTTCATTTTTTGTCCACATTTTCCAAAAACTTCTGGAAAAAAATGAACCATTCAAAAGACTTATTATGCCTCATAGATTATACATTGGGCTGTTAGCTTTCCAAAATGGGGTCATTTTGTGGGCATTTCCATTGTCCTGGTGCTCTATGGCCTTCAAAAGTGTAATAGGTAGTCAACAAGTTAGATGTGTAATTTATGCTCCTTGAACACCTGATGGTGCTCCCTGCATGTTGGGCCTCTGTATGTGGCCAGGCAGTGAAAAAGTCCCCCACATGTGGTATTGTAATACTCAAGAGGAATAGCAGAATGTATTTTGGGGTGTCATTTGTGGTATGCACATTCCATTTTGAGAGAAATAAGCTATTACAATGACAATTTTGTGAAAAAAAAATTAAAGATAAAGTAAAATCTTGCAAAGAATTGTGGGAAAAATGACAACTTCAAATAACTCACCATGACTCTTACTAAATACCTTAGAATGTCTACTTTCCAAAAAAGGGTAATTTGGGGGGCATTTAAGAAGAAATTAGATGATCAAATACCACCAAATGAAAACTCTATTTGTATGAAAAAAAGGACAAAAAAATCATTTGGGTACAGTGTTGCATGACTGAGTAATTGTCATTCAAAGTGTGAGAGCACTTAAACCTGAAAAGTGGTCTGGGCAGGAGGGGGGTTTAAGTGCCCAGTAAGCAAGTGGTTAATTCTGAACACAGCTACATCCCCAGTTACAAGAGGGTGTGCACACTTATGCAACCACATTATTTTAGTTTTTTATTTGTAGTCCCTCCCCCCCAAAAGAGTTTAATTTGTTTTTCAATTGAGTTGTACCGTTTATAGGTCACATTAAAGATGGAAAAAGTTCTGAAATGATTTATCTTTGTCTAATTTTTTTACATCACAGAAACGTGACATTTTAAAAGGGGTGAGTAGACTTTTTATATCCACTCTATACAATAAGTGCCGAGGCACTTTTATTTTCCAGGAAGTGCGCTGCTATTTTTCAGAAGGAAGTCAAGACTTACAGTAAGGTACACCTCTAAATGTCCCCTCTGACATAGCAAAACCTTACTATTTTATTTCAGTTCCACTTCAAATGCTGTATGTGGTTGCGTACATGTGCATGTGGGGCCATTTGGAACTGTAAGCCCATTAGCTCAAAATGATTAATTCATTAATTAATCAACTAATACAGTACATGTACATTACAAAGCCTTACTACAAAGTATCTGATAATACCTGTCAGTTCATCAAGTTGCACATAGTGATAGATCTAGATCCCATCCCCAATAATTTGTGTAATTTTAAAGTTACTAATTTCTCCTTTTTTCTTTTCTGATTTCCTTGGACTTGAAATTCTTTATTCGTAAAAAGACTATTATTTTAAGTTTTATTAGAGCAACTCTTCAGTCTGATGTATCCCTGGAAACTGCAAAGCATAGTAAGCCGTGCTTTGTACTTAGGTATGTGTGCGTGTCTATCAATGGAATAAATGAGTTTCCGCACATAAAGTAAAACTACAAATGACAGCTAATGCCATTTTTTTTAGCCCATTGTATTGTAGTCAGTCTAAGTAAATGACTCTTAAAGGAGATTTCCAGAAAGAATCTTCGAAAAGGACTGCAGGAGGTAAATGTTTTTGATCCCAACTCATTCTGCTCATGTCCCTGTTATTATTTGAATGTAATTAGCAATAGAAGTCAAGCTCTAGAGGTGTCCTTCCCTAAGTTAGACTCAGCAAGTTTGTTACCTAAGCAACCATTGAAGTCTGAAAAATCTGAACTCCCATTTTGTATGTTTATTTGAGGTTCGAGTGAATCACTACATAGTATAGTCATGATCCAGATGACAGCCCTGGAATGTACACCTTGAAAAGCTCATAAATCTTTTATGTTAAGGGTACACTTCAATATGATGGCTCCCAGAATGGACTAGCTGCTTGGGGACCAGAGCTGAGGTGCCAGATGTAGGAATCAACATAGCTGAATTAGTTCTCCACACATCTGTTGGATTCGTGGGCATGTGCTGTTTGAGGAATCAAAAGACATTGATTTATTATTGTTCATTTACAGGCAACTGTCTGCACTTACAGTATCTCACAAAAGTGAGTACACCCCACACATTTTTGTAAATATTTTATTATATCTTTTCTTGTGGCAATACTGAAGAAATTACACTTTGCTACAATGTAAAATAGTGAGTGTACAGCTTATATAACAGCATAAATCTGCTGTCCCCTCAAAATAACTCAACACACAGCCATTAATGTCTAAACCGCTGGCAACAAAAGTGAGAATACCCCTAAGTGAAAATGTCCAAATTGGGCCCAATTAGCCATTTTCCTTCCCCGGTGTCATGTAACTCCTTAGTGTTACAAGGTCTCAGGTGTGAATGGTGAGCATAAGTGTGTTAAATTTGGTGTTATTGCTCTCACTCTCTTACTGGTCACATGGCACCTCATGGCAAAGAACTCTCTGAGGATCTGAAAAAAAAAATGTTGCTCTACAAAAAGATTGCCTAGGCTATAAGTAGATTGCCAAGACCCTGAAACTGAGCTGCAGCATGGTGGTCAAGACCATACAGCGGTTTAACAGGACAGGTTCCACTCAAAACAGGCCTCGCCATGGTCGACCAAAGAAGTTGAGTGCACATCATATCCAGAGGTTGTTTTTGGGAAATAGACGTATGAGTGCTGCCAGCATTGCTGCAGAGGTTGAAGGGGTGGGGGGTCAGCCTGTCAGTGCTCAGACCATACTCTGCACACTGCATCAAATTGGTCTGCATGGCTGTCATCCCAGAAGGAAGCTTCTTCTAAAGATGCACAAGAAAGCCCGCAGTTTGCCGAAGACAAGCAGACTAAGGACATGGATTACTGGAACCATGTCCTGTGGTCTGATGAGACCAAGATACACTTATTTGGTTCAGATGGTGTCAAGCATGTGTGGTGGCAACCAGGTGAGGAGTACAAAGACAAGTGTGTCTTGCCTACAGTGAAGCATGGTGGTGGGAGTGTCATGGTCTGGGGCTGCATGAGTGCTAAAAAGAAAAACAACAGTGTTTTTTATACTGCGCTCAACTAAAACAGATATAAAACATATATATAACATAAAGAATGTGAATATATTAAATAATGTGCAATGTCCATACACCACCTCCGGATATCTCCAAAGTAAGTGATAGTGGTGTCTTCTTTCCAAGTTCATCAAATATATGTGAAAATGAGAGTGCTTTCTTCCACTAGCCCCTAGGCGAAAATCCTACTCACTAAACATATATTACACCCATTACAGTCATAACCAGCATATCAAGCGGAAAAAAGGGTCTTCAGGTCTTCGGCCCATGAAGTGGCACACCTGCCAGGTAGTGGTATGGTAAGTCATATAATTTAAGAAGTAACAGAAAGGCTGCTCATAGTACATTACATACATAATAATGACCTCAAACACACCTCCAAGAGGACCACTGCCTTGCTAAAGAAGCTGAGAGTAAAGGTGATGGACTGGCCAAGCATGTCTCCAGACCTAAACCCTATTGAGCATCTGTGGGGCATCCTCAAATGGAAGGTGGAGGAGCGCAAGGTCTCTAACATCCACCAGCTTTGTGATGTCATCTTGGAGGAATGGAAGAGGACTCCAGTGGCAACCTGTGAAGCTCTGGTGAACTCCATGCCCAAGAGGGTTAAGGCAGTGCTGGAAAATAATGGTGGCCACACAAAATATTGACACTTTGGGCCCAATTTTGGACATTTTCACTTAGGGGTGTACTCGCTTTTGTTGCTAGCGGTTTAGACATTAATGGCTGTGTGTTGAGTTATTTTGAGGGAACAGCAAATGTACACTGTTATACAAGCTGTACACTCACTACTTTACATTATAGCAAAGTGTAATTTCTTCAGTGTAGTCAAACCATTGGAACAAATGAACCGACAGGTACTACGCATTTTTAGAGGAAGAGGACAACAAAGTTGGTATCCATATTCTCTCAGTACAAGTTTCTGTTCAATGGAATTTTTGTAAGTGGCAACTCTCATATCAAACTGGTAGTTTCTGAGCCAGATTTAAGGATACTGTAAATATTGCCTCTCATCCCATCTCATCTCATCTGCCCTCTAATAATAAACTGGTTAATAAGGGAGTAATGATTCTGAAATGTGAATAAAGTTATAGAAGTAAAAAAAATATATATATCTAAAAGGATACCTTCGAAAAATTGTAGTTGACACCAGTATCGTAAATTCATCTACAATTATTCAGTCAATACTGGTTAGCTTTTTTATAGACTGCATTTTCTATGGTGTTATCAGTATTCTTGCATAAAGTCTAACCCCAAAACATTTCATTTTGTATGCGTTCTTCCTCTCTTTATTTCAGTTGTATTTTTCCTTGTTGTCAGTTATTGTACATTTACAATTCCAGACCACCTACACTTATGTTTTCCAGTGTTGTTACCAACCATAGTAGCCTGTATAATGTAACATAACAGAACTTGATAGACCACTGATCTATACCTGGAAAAGGTAAGTTATACATTTTTAATTCATTTATGAAAACACAAATATTTTATTACAAAAGATAGAAATCTTGCGAGCCACAATAATCCTATGCTCAATATACAAACAGTGAAAAATTGTTTTTTATAAAAAAAAATGTGTCAGAGATGAATATCTAGCAGCAGACGCAGTTCACGTACTCATAACCGTGCAAAGAATATAAATAAAAAATTGTGCTGCGCTTGATTACATACCATAAGGGGTAATATCCAAAATCACTTATGAAATCAAAAATCATAATAATGGATAAAGCATCAAAAACATATTTATACACACCACTCCTCACGTGCAATGTACATACAATATATATATATATATATATATATATATATATATATATATATATATATATATATATATATGAGCAATTCAAAGTGCAATGTGCATACATGTACCTTTAAAAGTGTCAAAATATATATATTTGTGCATATAATAAATACCAAATTCAGTGACAAACTTCAAACATGCGAAACTCATATAAAGTGCAACATGCAGATATCTATTAGAGTATTAAATAAAGACGCACAGTGCATTTATATTTAATACTCTAATAGATATCTGCATGTTGCACTTTATATGAGTTTCGCATGTTTGAAGTTTGTCACTGAATTTGGTATTTATTATATGCACAAATATATATATTTTGACACTTTTAAAGGTACATGTATGCACATTGCACTTTGAATTGCTCATATATATATATATATATATATTGTATGTACATTGCACGTGAGAAGTGGTGTGTATAAATATGTTTTTAATGCTTTATCCATTATTATGATTTTTGATTTCATAAGTGATTTTGGATATTACCCCTTATGGTATGTAATCAAGCGCAGCGCAATTTTTTATTTACAAATATTTTATTACACCCTGCTTCTGATTTCAGATTTCAGTTTCTGCTCTATATCTAGATACACTATATTACCAAAAGTATTGGGATGCCTCCTTTTACATGCACATGAATTTTAATGGCATTCCAGTCTTAGTCCGTAGGGTTCAATATTGAGTGGGCCCACCCTTTGCAGCTATAACAGCTTCAACTCTTCTGGGAAGGCTGTCCACAAGGTTTAGGAGTGTTTGACCATTCTTCCAGAAGCACATTTGTGAGGTCAGGCACTGATGTGGGACGGGAAGGCCTGGCTCGCAGTCTCCGCTCTAATTCATCCCAAAGGTGTTCTATCAGGTTGAGGTCAGGACTCTGTGCAGGCCAGTCAAGTTCCTTCACCCCAAACTCGTTCATCCACGTCTTTATGGACCTTGCTTTGTGCACTGGTGCGCAGTCATGTTGGAACAGGAAGGGGCCATCCCCAAACACATCCTGCACCCAACCGCTTAGGAGGATTCTCATTAATCTGAGGTAGCAGCACCTTTCTCTGTTGTTGATGGCCATCCCCAAACTGTTCCCACAAAGCTGGGAGCATGAAATTGTCCAAAATGTCTTGGTATGCTTACGCCTTAAGAGTTCCCTTCTCTGGAACTAAGGAGCCAAGCCCAACCCCTGAGAAACAACCCCACACCATAATCCCCCCTCCACCAAATAATTTGGACCAGTGCACAAAGCAAGCTTTGGGATGAATTAGAGCGGAGACTGCGAGCCAGGCCTTCTCATCCACATTAGTGCCTGACATCACAAATGCACTTCTGGAAGAATGGTCAAACATTCCCATAGACACACTCCTAAACCTTGTGGACAGCCTTCCCAGAAGAGTTGAAGCTGTTATAGCTGCAAAGGGTGGGCCAACTCAATATTAAACCTTACAGACTAAGAGTGGGGTGCCATTAAGGTTTATGTGTGTGTAAAGGCAGGCGTCACAATACTTTTGGTAATATAGTGTATGTCCATCTCTTAAATGTGTTTTTCATTTCTTGAACCTTTTTAAACACTAATAAAATAAATGGAAATAAGAAAAAAAAAGAAAGTTGTAGGGAGCTTTCACAAGATTATACAAGCTCTGCCCTTTGTATAAGGCAGTCATTTTAGAAAAACTAAATGCTAGAATGCATTTTAATATGAAAATCCTACTTGATTTGTTGTAGCCGTATTAGTGCAATTGTGACAGAGAAAATTGAGTACTGTCCGTGATACTTTTTTTATTTGCACTAACATACAATTTTTCAGGACAAGCTTTCGGAGTATGTCCCCTTCTTCAAGGTCTTGAAAATCCAAAATGTTGCACACAAGAAAACAATAAAGGAGCCCATGGGTGAGTCATTCTTATCATTCAACCAATGGGTAGACCACTGTCAGATTACACAGTTCAGCTTAGGTTATAAAAAAAATATCCCAAGCTTTGAACATCTCACTGAGCACTGTTCAATCAATCATTCAAAAATGGAAAGAGTATGGCACAACTGAAAAGATATAGCTGGTGGCACTGATTGAACTCCTCTACAACAAGCCTACCTATACATGGATCGAAATTTGGCCGGTTCAAATTCTTGCCACTTTGGCAACTTACTAACACACTGGGCGCTGACTAACTGTCTTGGAGCAACCTACTGCTGCCTAGGCACCTGTCAACAAGAAAAAAAGATAATCCTAGCCACACAGGCATGGTCTCCCCACAGATGAACTGCAATGCACAGAAAACTGGTTCCAGGGTGAAGCATCCTCCCTAAGCAGATCCCAGAGGTATTGTGGGATTTCTGTTCTGGGAACTCTGTTAATATACTTCCCTTTAGAACTTATTTGTTTCTCAACCTGCCCATCTTTGATATGAACAGATCTCATTTTCTAATGCTGGTTTCCAGGTAGGTTGGAAATTTTATGCTCTCTTTCATGTAGACACTTTTTCTACCTGAACATATTCATTTGACCTGGATCATGGTTCCAACGGACTATTTTCTAGGTCTGTATGAGACAGTCTTTAGGTTGACCCAACTGTACAAAAAAGTGGCAACCACACCAGCCTATAACTAGCCTTTGCAATAGGGTGCACATAGAAGGGCAATGCGCATCACAAACAAGGATTTCCCAGCACCCTTATCAGCTACCCTGCTTTTCCATTGAGTGTGCACTACCCTTTCTCTAGAAGAATTTTAGTCCTGCACCTATCACTACCAAAGTCTATAAACATAGTGTACACTTTGTGAGGAGGGACTTTTATTTCCAAATCCTTGTACTTGAATTTAGTTATTTACATGATGAGGGTTCTGTTCTCTAATACAACTTGCCATGTTTTCCAGGGAGAATATTCATTTTGTTAGTTCTGTTTCTCCCTGGAAGATCATTAGACACAGCACTCTGTTACCTTAATTAAGGCTAGGTTCATACCTACATTTTTAGTGCATTTTTAGAAGAGCAGGAATACTTCATATCTATGCAGTGAAGCACAGAGGTGGTCCAATGTAATGCCACTCTTTGGCAACTAGATGCCATCCTATTTAAAGAGTGAGGCTAGGAAGCTGCGTGGGTTAGATGTCAGCCCTGCCCCTGCTAGGAGAAAGGCGCTCTGGATAAAAAGTAATTTAGGAAGATGGAGAGCTTCCTAAATTATTTGCCACAAGGAGAGTGATAACTGGGTGTCTGTATGTGTGGAGCGGACCAGGACAGCATGTGAGGAGTAGGGCCTTATTAATTTAGTTCCCCTGGGGGGTGGGGGGCACTCCTCCTGTGAGTAGCAGGCCTTTCATTTCCCAGGAGGGAGATGAGTCCTCTTTATCTGACTGCCCTACAAGGGCAGGAGGGGTTAGGCGGAGCAACTTTTCTCAGTAGCAGTAGCTGCTGTTAACTCTGGTAGTGTTGGAAGTCACTTAGAGCCGTATGGTGGCCACAGCTGCTGGAGGAAAGCTTGCCCATTGCACAGACTTCAAAGAACACTGTGATTAGTTGCAGTGCAGCTTGGGAAGGAACAACCACACTTCCCCGAGGACTGCTGGGAGGAACAAAGACTTGTGGGGAAGATAGTTTCCAGGGAGACTGTTTTCAGTGTTGTAGATCTGTGTGCGACTACGAAACCCAGAAGCTAGAGAGAGGAAGAAAAGACAGCAGAAGCAAGGGGCTTGGGGAAATCTCAGAGGGAAAGTAAGAGTTGACCATCAGAGTGGGCTGCTGTATTGGAGAGCTGCCTGCTGGAATGTTCACTGCAGTGTCGGAGAGAGAGAGGGACTGCCACGTCTACATGGAGGTCACAGTTGTGGGAGATTGCCACTGCCAGGTCCTGAGCTGCTGCAGATGTCACAGATTCCAGATGCCATAGAGCAGGAGAAGGCCTGATCACTGACTGCTTAGTCGCCGCTGGCCACTTCTTCAAAGGGACAGTTTCACCTTACTATCTTCCCCACAAGTCTTTGCTCCTCCCAGCAGTCCTAGGGGGAATACAGTTTGGGTACTTACACCGTGCATTGTGGGATCCCCTTTAAACCTGAGTGCTATCACGCAGGAACTTTGATCCCCAGGAGGCAGAGAACTCTGAAAATGTACCCCTAATATTTATCATTTCCCAGACCATACTTTAGAACAAGAACCTCAGGGATTGATTGAGTCAGATACATATTCGTAACCCACTGAGCTTAGGCTGGACACATAAACTTAAAATTTTTTCATTTTAGATGCCGACTGAATAAAAAATAAATCTATTATATTCCACCATTCACACTATACAATGTGAATGGAAAAACCTCTTGCTGTGGCTACTGTATTAAGACAGCCACTGGCAGCAGTCAGAATACCTGATCCTGGAGGGAAGGGAAACAACACCAAGGAGGTAGACAACTGGTGCTCTAGCTCATAGAGTCTACTTAACACAAAAACATAGCATGAGAAGGGAGAATAGAAAGCTGGCAGCTCATTCTTCTGAATAAATTACCGTACTTTATTGTAGCAGGTGGGGTGTACAAAATACAGCAGCTTACGCGTTTCGTCAATAAGCCATAATCATAGTCATAATGGAGAAGCCAGTGTTGCCAGCTTCTCTCCTCTTCTCTGCTGCTTGCTGCTGAAGTCACATGGGGGATAGATTCAGGATGGAGAGGGGTGGAAAGGAGCCTTTAAATATGTCATATTTACTGGCCCCTTCTTTCCTGAATGAACACAATAAGTGGTCGGTACCCATCACTAACTGTGTACATTCATAACTTATCTTCATAACTGTGTTTACTATACTTCAGAGACTCTGTACAGAGTGCTTTCTGTACATTCACTGTTCAGTGCAGCTGAGGCTGCAGAGAAAGGAACTGAGGATTTTATGTCCTCACTCTATTTCTCTGTCTCAGAAGTGAGACATCAGGTGTCTATTTAGACCCCTGATAATTTATCAAAGGCCTCCCTCCCTCACAACACTCTGAAAAAATTAATAAATGTCAGGACTATTTAATAGCAGCTCTTTCTTTCAGTGCACAGAGGCTGCTCAGCTGACAGGTTAGTTACCAGCCATTCATTGTTTCCACAGTGACTAACCTGGTTACCATTACCTGCCTCATTAGTCCAGCCTACAGCCAGCTCCTTCTGGCTATCTAAACAGCTTTTCTCATTCCCTCCGTGCCCTTGCGTGGTCAACATCTCCAGTGTGTTCCTGTTGTGTTCCTGTGTATGACTTATGCCGTGTACAAACGGTCGGGTTTTCCGACGGGAAATGTTTGATGGGAGCTCGTTGTTGGAAATTCCGACCGTGTGTAGGCTCCATTGGACATTTTCCATCCGAATTTCCGACAAACAAAATTTTAGATCTGGATCTCAAATTTTCCGACAACAAAATCCGTTGACGCAAATTCTGATCGTGTGTACACAATTCCGACGCACAAAGTTCCACGCAAGCTCGGAATCAAGTTGAAGAGCCGCACTGCCTATTGAACTTCATTTTTCTTGGCTCGGCGTACGTGTTGTATGTCACCGCCTTCTTGACGTTCGGAATTTCCGACAACATTTGTGTGACCGTGTGTATGCAAGACAAGTTTGAGCCAACATCTGTCGGAAAAAACACATGTATTTTGTTGTCGGAATGTGCGATCGTATGTACGCGGCATTAGTCTTGCTGACTTCTCTTTTGTTCCCTGCTCCTGATTTTTGGCTCCTGACAATGCTGACTTCTGGTTCCCCGATCCTGGCTCATCTGATTACCTACTCTGCCTTCCAAACTCTGGCTTTCTATTTTTGGCTATGTTCCTGAACTGTTATTATTTTTGCTATTACATTAAATGTGTGATTTCAACTGCATTTTCTTTCTCTGCCTGGTTCATGGTTCCTTACAATAAATAATAATTACAAAATTGTAAAAAAATAAAGGGCTCATTCACACGGGTTTTCTGGCCCATACAGTGTGAATGAGCAGTTTGTGTGGCTGGAGCCGTCTGTTTCTATACGAGGATGCAGTACCTGTATGTACACAGTCGCAAGTCCTAATTTGACAGGTGTGGGTGAGTGGCTTCAAATGCACACTGTCTGTGTTCGGGGCCTTACACCTGCATCCTCCTGTCAAATTAGGACCTGTGGTTGTGGTCGAACAGCTGCTGCATCCCCATAGCGTAACATAGGCTGCCTGCACACAGCTACAGTCACATAAAAAACACTGATTGACACTGTACAGACAACAGCACCCATATGAATGAGCCCCCAGTCCTCACTCACATGCATTAATTACCTTAATACAGTTTTATCTTTTAGAATTAGCAGGAATTTGTAAGTTATATTGTGTCAGGTGCGCTAATAATGATTTTAGTGTATTTTTAGTGAAAATATAATTTTGATATTTTAGAGGGGGGCCCTGTCAGGTAGACTGTATAGAACCTTGTGATTTCTAACAGCAGCTCTGCCCTTATCCCCCTCCAGCATGCAGCTTCCTGGAATACCTCATTCATCCCAGGAGGCTTTGGGACAGCCTATTCCAATCCATGCATCTCATGCATGGGGAGCTGACTGTTAGTGCCGGTTCACACAGGGGCGACTTGTCAGGTGACCTAGTTGCCTGACAAGTCGCCTCCCGTTCTGTACTACGGAACCGTTCTAATAGGAGCGACGCAAGTCGCTCCGACTTAGAAAAAGGTTCCTGTAGTATTTTTGGGGCAACTTCAGGCGACTTGCATTGACTTCTATACAGAAGTCGTTTTGCAAGTCACCGCTGAAGTCGTGTGCAGGTCGCCTCGGTGAGGCGACCTGCAAGTCGTGCCGCCCCTGTGTGAACCGGCACTTACTGTTTAGGAAGTCACAGTTGGCTACTGAATCCAAGATGGCGGCACGGGACTGAGGACAGCACAGAAGATTTTTGGTTGTAGGAAGACAGCACTGGATACCATGGTAAGTACCTGTTTTTTAAAAGTCAGCAGCTACAGTACTTGTAGCTGCAGTCTTCTACTTTTTGCAGACTTGGCTGTAGTTCCTTTAAATAGAACAAAGTAGTGGAAACTCCTAATGCATTGTGAAGACCTAATTTATTTTCACACTCACTTGGGATGATTACCCATAGTGCAAAAAGGTAATAACAAAGATCTCAGTGTTGCTATACTATGAATGTTTTTAAAGGCAAGCTACTAGTACAGCTGCAATAGAAAAAGTGCAAGGCTACTTACAGTGCCTTGCAAAAGTATTCAACCCCCTTGGAATTTTTCATGTTTTGTTGCCTCACAACCTGAAATTAACATGGATTGTTTGAGGATTTGCATCATTTAATTGGCAGAACATGCCCACAACTTTGAAGATGTTTTTTTTTTAGGACAAAATAACAGAAAAAGTAAATGTGCATAACTATTCACCCCCCTAAAGTCAATACTTTGTAGAGCCACCTTTTGCGGCTATCACAGCTCCAAGTCGCTTTGGATAAGTCTCTATGAGCTTGCCACAACTTACCACTGGGATTTTTGCCCATTCCTCCTTGCAAAACTGCTCCAGCTCCTTCAAGTTGGATGGTTTGTGCTTGTGAACAGCAATCTTTAAGTCTGACCACAGATTTTCTATTAGATTGAGGTCTGGGCTTTGACTAGGCCATTCCAACACATTTACATGTTTCCCCTTAACCGCTTGCCGACCGGCTGACGCCTATATACAGTGGGGATGGAAAATGTATTCAGACCCCCTTAAATTTTTCACTCTTTGTTATATTGCAGCCATTTGCTAAAATCATTTAAGTTAATTTTTTGTCCTCATTAATGTACACACAGCACCACATAATGACAGAAAAACACAGAATTGTTGACATTTTTGCAGATTTATTAAAAAAGAAAAACTGAAATATCACATGGTCCTAAGTAGTCAGACCCTTTGCTCAGTATTTAGTAGAAGCACCCTTTTGATCTAATACAGCCATGAGTCTTTTTGGGAAAGATGCAACAAGTTTTTCACACCTGGATTTGGGGATCCTTTGCCATTCCTCCTTGCAGATCCTCTCCAGTTCTGTCAGGTTGGATGGTAAACATTTTTAGGTCTCTTCAGAGATGCTCAATTGGGTTTAAGTCAGG
Source organism: Aquarana catesbeiana (assembly GCF_042186555.1). Lineage (NCBI taxonomy): Eukaryota > Metazoa > Chordata > Amphibia > Anura > Ranidae > Aquarana > Aquarana catesbeiana. Next base: position 95,589,218 of record NC_133330.1, read on the forward strand.
GCTCTGGCTGGGCCATTCAAGAACAGTCATGGAGTTGTTGTGAAGCCACTCCTTCATTATTTTAGCTGTGTGCTTAGGGTCATTGTTTTGTTGGTTGGTAAACCTTCGGCCCAGTCTGAGGTCCTGAGCACTCTGGAGAAGGTTTTCATCCAGGATATCCCTGTACTTGGCTGCATTCATTTTTCCCTCGATTGCAACCGGTCGTCCTGTCCCTGCAGCTGAAAAACACCCCCACAGCATGATGCTGCCACCACCATGCTTCACTGTTGGTACTGTATTGGACAGGTGATGAGCAGTGCCTGGTTTTCTCCACACATACCGCTTAGAATTAAGGCCAAAAAGTTCTATCTTGGTCTCTTCAGACCAGAGAATCTTATTTCTCACCATCTTGGAGTCCTTCAGGTGTTTTTTAGCAAACTCCATGCAGGCTTTCACGTGTCTTGCACTGAGGAGAGGCTTCCGTCGGGCCACTCTGCCATAAAGCCCTGACTGGTGGAGGGCTGCAGTGATGGTTGACTTTCTACAACTTTCTCCCATCTCCCGACTGCATCTCTGGAGCTCAGCCACAGTGATCTTTGGGTTCTTCTTTACCTCTCTCACCAAGGCTCTTCTCCCCCGATAGCTCAGTTTGGCCAGACGGCCAGCTCTAGGAAGGGTTCTGGTTGTCCCAAATGTCTTCCATTAAAGGATTATGGAGGCCACTGTGCTCTTAGGAACCTTAAGTGCAGCAGAAATTTTTTTGTAACCTTGGCCAGATCTGTGCCTTGCCACAATTCTGTCTCTGAGCTCTTCAGGCAGTTCCTTTAACCTCATGATTCTCATTTGCTCTGACATGCACTGTGAGCTGTAAGGTCTTATATAGACAGGTGTGTGGCTTTCCTAATCAAGTCCAATCAGTATAATCAGACTCAGCTGGACTCAAATGAAGGTGTAGAACCATCTCAAGGATCATCAGAAGAAATGGACAGCACCTGAGTTAAATATACTGTATGAGTGTCACAGCAAAGGATCTGAATACTTAGGACCATGTGATATTTCAATTTTTCTTTTTTTAATAAATCTGCAAAAATGTCAACAATTCTGTGTTTTTCTGTCAATATGGGGTGCTGTGTGTACATTAATGAGGAAAAAAAATTAACTTAAATAATTTTAGCAAATGGCTGCAATATAACAAAGAGTGAAAAATTTAAGGGGGTCTGAATACTTCCTGTCCCCACTGTACATTGGCAGAAGGGCATGTACAGGGACATTAACATACCTGTACGTAACCCTTTAAGAAGAGACTTGCGGGGGCGCGCCCACCGAGAGCTCCGTAAGTGTGATCGCAGGTATACCCGCAATCGTCTCACGGAGAGGAAGAACGAGGAAATGCTGATGTAAACAAGCATTTCCCTGTTCTGCCTAGTGACACTGACACTGATCACAGCTCCCTGTGATCGGGAGCGGTGACCAGTGTCGTGTCACACATAGCCCATCCCCCCCACAGTTAGAATCACTCCCTAGGACACACTTAACCCCTACATCGGCCCCTAGTGGTTAACCCCTTCACTGCCAGTCACATTTACACAGTAATCATTGCATTTTTTAATTGCACTGATCGCTGTATAAATGTGAATGGTCCCAAAATAGCGCCAAAAGTGTCCGAAAAAAAAAATATGTAGAAGAATACATATCAGCCTAAACTGAGGGAAAAAAAAGTTTTTTTATATATTTTTTGGGGGGATATTTATAATAACAAAAAGTAAAAAATAATGCGTTTTTTTTCAAAATTGTCGCTCTTTTTTGTCGATAGTGCAAAAAATAAAAACTGCAGAGGTGATCAAATACCACCAAAAGAAAGCTCTATTTGTGGGGAAAAAAAGACGTCAATTTTGTTTGGGAGCCACATCGCACAGCCGCGCAATTGTCAGTTAAAGCGGCGCAGTGCCGAATCGCAAAAAGTGCTCTGGTCTTTTTCCAGCCAAATGGTCCGGGGCTGAAGTGGTTAAACCACTCAAGTGTTGCTTTAGCAGTGTATTTGGGGTCATTGTCCTGCTGGAAGGTGAGCCTCTGTCCTAGCCTTTAAATCACACACAGAGTAGTACAGGTTTTGCTCAAGAATGTCCCTGTATTTAGCACCATCCATCTTTCCCTCAATTCTGACCAGTTTCCCAGTCCCGACTGCTGAAAAACATCCCCACTGCATGATGCTGCCACCACCATCTTTCACTGTGGTGATGGTGTTCTTTGAGTGATGTGATGTGTTGGGTTTGCGCAAGACATAGCGTTTTCTTTGATGGCCAAAAAGTTAAATTTTAGTCTCATCAGACCAGAGCACCTTCCTCCATACATTTTGGGAGTCTCCCACATGCCTTTTCGCAAACTCGAAATGTGCCATTGTGTTTTTTGCTGAAAGTAATGACTTTCTTCTGGCCACTCTGCCATAAAGCCCAACTCTATGGAACGTATGGCTTATTGTCATCCTATGTACAGATACTCCAGTCTCTGATGTGGAACTCTGCAGCTCCTCCAGGGTTACCTTAGGTCTCTGCGCTGCCTCTCTGATTAATGCCCTCCTTGCCCGGTCCGTGAGTTTTGGTGTGCAGCCGTCTCTTGGCAGGTTTGCTGTTGTGCCATGTGTAATGACACCTCGAGTATGAAAGGGGTTAAAGCCATTTAGGACATTCCATTTCCGAACACAAAGGCAGCTACCGAACACTCCAATCAGCCGAACAAGAAACCCATACAAATAATTCTTCCCCCCAAGTACGAGACGAGGCTCTGTACGGAGGGTCAAACAGGAATGAGACTCTTTTTTATTAGAACCAGAATACAGTCTTATATACAGTAGAAGAGGAGCCCCCCCCCCCTCCTGCTCATATTACTCTAAAAATAGAACTGTAACCAGAAACAGAATTAACATGAACTAGTTAACTAACCCCTTAAAGCAGCCGATGTGACTCCGTGCCCTCCTGGGCATTGTATGATTAATCAGGATTTCACTACATAAAAAACAAAAAAAAACAAAAAAACAAAAAATATACTGCGCTACCACTAGATAATTATACCCCCCAAAAAGCAGCAGTTAAACAGTGAGATATGCACCAAAATAACAGAAAGAAGAAATAACCATGCTAAATATTAGTGAGACGTGAAATAATCTAGAAAACTTCTGTTGAAAAATACATGTGTGTGTGTAAAACATAGCGATAATCAAAAAAATATACATAAATCTATACATACACATCTGTGAATCAAAAAATAATGTCCATATGTGGTGAATGGGAATCCTTATGTAAAATGATTAACCAAAATCAGTCCAAGAGAGAAACCCATGAGTAGACACAACCAAACTCGGTGGTAAAGATGAGAGAGACACCACACTCAGTGATCCGCCACCACACAAATATTGCGCTTACCGCAAGGCAAGCAAAAAACAGCCTATATTCCGTCCTGGTATGGGAAATCCAGCTGATGAACTTGGTCTGCATACAGCGTGGCTAAAAGGATATAGCAAGGACCCCAAACTTAGACTGGTACAGGCCAAACGGGGTAACAAATGCCGACTTAGGGATAGCATCCTCGGCCAGGGGAACCTGCCAATAGCACTATCCTTGAGTAAGACTGGGTCCTCCCGGGTTTCTTTCCCAAATGCCTCTGGGGTATCCCAGCCTAGGGGAGCCTGATCTAAGGTACATGTCGGGGAAGACAGTCTTACCTGGGTCTCAGCAGCAAGTGGGCTGGTTCCAACCGCACGGGTCTGGGCACGGGTAGTCACTGGGTTGGCTTCAGCGGGGCCCATCGGGGCATAAGCAGAAACGAGGGGGGCCAAATCATTCCCTAATAGTACATCCACTAGCAAATCCTTCATCACCCCCAAATTCACGTGTCCCGAACCAACCCCCCAATCCAGTGAACACGGGCAACGGGTAGCCGGACAACGGTGCCTCCTGCTACCCTTACAGCTACAGTGTCTCCGGTGTGTTGGCTCTCTGGAAAGGGGTTCTTCTGTAGTAGGGTCATGGAGGCGCCAGTATCACGTAGGCCATTGGCTGCCTTTCCATTAACACGGACAGTCTGCCTGTGTTGCTGCCTGTTGTCCTGGTTAGCTGCTTGTACTGGATCAGCCTCGTGCAGGACGCCCCAATGTTCTTCCAATGAGCCGTAGGCATGGATGTGCGGGGATTTCCCCCTGCTGGCTTTCTCCACGACTGGGACTGCCTGGCTGGATTCAATGGACAGTCTGGCTTTTTGTGCCCTAGCTGTTTACACCCGAAACACCTGATGGGTTGTGAGTAGTCCTGGGAGTTGAACCTGGGCTGCTGAGAATAAGTGGCCGCTGGAGGTGGTGCTGTAGGGCGGTACAACTGTGGTTGGTAGGTGCCAGCTCTCTCAACTAACATGTTGAGTTCAGAATCAAACAAACAAAGAATAGTCTTTACTTACATCCTGGGAGATATTGTGGATAAATATTACTGTCCCATTTACAAGTAATCCAAGATATATTTTCTCAGTCACCCTGTGCCCAAAAGTGACTCCCATCACACCATGTTCTTTCCATTTGGTTATGATAGATTTGATGGTGCTCCTAGGGATCATCAAAGATTTGGATTTTTTTTATAACCTAACCCTGACTTGTACTTCTCAACAACATTGTCCCTTACTTGGTTCCTTGGTCTTCATGGCAGTGTTTGGTTAGTGGTGCCTCTTGCTTAGGTGTTGCAGGCTCTGGGGCCTTTCAAAAAGGTGTGTATATGTAATGACAGATCATGTGACACTTCAATTGCACACAGGTGGACACAATTTCACAAATTATGTGACTTCTGAAGGTAATTGGTCGCACCAGAGCTTTTTATGGGCTTCATAACAAAGGGGGTGAATACATACGCACGTGCCAATTATCAGTTTTTTATTTCTGAAAAATTGTTTTATGCATATATTTTTCAAATTTTACTTCCCCAACTTAGACTATTGTGTTCTGATCCATCACATATAATTCAGATTAAAAAAAACATTGAACTAAAGGCTGTAATGTAACAAAATAGGTAAAGCCAAGGGGGGTGAATACTTTTGCAAGGCACTGTAGAAGTCATAAACTTGCAACAAAGGCTACACATATCTCTTTATCCTATTCTAAAAGGAGAAACTGAGAAAGGTGTTGGGAAAGGGGTTCCAAAAACCAGTGAACATCTAGAGACAAAACTAAAGCAAGAATGTTTTTTGCAAAATGGAAAGTTTAACATATGGGTGACAAAAGAGGTTGTCAGCTCATATAAAGCCCTTTGTAGGGACTCTGTCCTATGCTGCATTGTTAAATTAGATTTACTGTGTTTGCTGCTAGGCTCTACTTATTCTGAGCATTTGTTTACCTTTTCCTAGGATCTGTGGGTCTTCTCTAAAGCTGGCCACGCACTGTTCGAATTTGGTTTGGTTCCTGCTGAACTGGCTGATATTCACTCAGTGTGTGGCCTTGGATGAGCCAGTTTGGGGTGGAGGAACTTGACTGGCCTGCACAGGCCTTCTTGTCCAACATCAGTGCCTGACCTCACAAATGGGCTTCTGGAAGAATGGTCAAACATTCCCATAGACACCCTCCTAAACCTTGTGGACAGCCTTCCCAGAAGAGTTGAAGCTGTTATAGCTGCAAAGGATGGGCCAACTCAATATTGAACCCTATGGACTAAGACTGGGATGCTATTGAAGTTCATGTGCATGTAAAGACAGGTGTCCCAATACTTTCGACAATATAGTGTTTGCACTTTAATTGATGGATAGCACAACACATTTGGGTTTACTATTTATGTATATTTTTATGTGGATATTTGGTGAGTGCAGCTGTCACTGAAATGTATGTTCATTTTATTTTTATTTATGACACATAGCACAACTATTGTTTTATATATTGCACAGTATACAAGCCCACAGCCACGGCTCCCTGCTTCTCTGCAGCAGCAGATCCGACATCAACTCCTGCTCCCCCACCGCACACACACACCCTAGTGCAGCGATGGCGAACCTTGGCACCCCAGATGTTTTGGATCTACATTTCCCATGATGCTCAACTACACTGCAGAGTGATGGGCATCATGGAAAATGTAGTTCCAAAACATCTGGGGTGCCAAGGTTCGCCATCACTGCCCTAGTGACTTCTTGTCCTCTCCTTCTCGCTCCTGAGCTGAGCTGCAGTGGAAGGCAGCTCACAGCCACTCCCTGTCCACTCCAGGCTGCCGCCCTGCCACTGCTTCTGCCAGCCCTGCTGTCCACACATGCATGAAACTGTCTTCCCTCTTGGGCTCCTCCTGTACCGTTTTTTAGAGCTGACGGTTGTCTCTCCTGTAATAACAACCCATGCGGCAAAGTAATGGAAAAAATTACACTTTAATTCATTAAAGTGTATTGTTACCAAACAAATTGCGTTTGAAAGACCGCTGCGCTAATACAGTGTAACGTAAAATATTTAAATGAGCCATTTTATTCTTTAGGGTTTCTGCTAAAAAAAATATATATTATGTTTTGGGGTTCTAAGTAATTTTCTAGAAAAAATTCAGATTTTAACTTGTAAGCAACAAATGTAAAAAAAAAAGGCCTGGTCTTCAAGTGGCTAGTCTGCCAGTTTCCACATCCAATATGACATCAGAAACAACTTCCCTTGCTCCAGGTGTGCTTTGGAGGCAAGAGCATTTGTATTTGGAAGAGGGAATGGGGGGGGGGGGGTAAAGTAAAAGGATTTATGCTAGAAGGAGTTGTGTCAGGAGGCAGAATTTAGGTGAGGGGATTTGTGCTAGAAGGAGAGATTGGGGGGAGTATTTGTGCTGTGGGGATGATTTTGGGGAGAAGAGGATTTGTATTAGAAGCAGGTAATTGGGGGGGGGGGGGGTTGGTGGTGAGGTGGGGTACTGAAAGGGAGATTTGTGCTGGGAAAGGGAATTTGGAGGGGAGGGGGGGGACTTGTGCTGGGAGTGGGAAATTGGAGGGGAGGGGAGATGGGGGGATTGTGCTGGGTGGATTTGGAGAGGAAGGGGATTTTTACTAGAATGGGGATTTGAATGGGTGGACGTGGATTTGGGAGGGGAAATTGTGCTGGGAGGGAGAAGATCTATGCTAGAAGGGGGAGAGGATTTGTGCTGGGAGAGGTGAGTGTGCAGATTAGTGCTGGAATATTTTAGCTGAAAGGGTAAAGTGGATAGACAGCAGTGGCGTCTGGTGCTTAATATTTGGGGGGGGGCAGGGGCAGTCACACACCTACCCCCCCCCGCGGGAGACGGATGGCGGTGATCAGTCCCCCCCCCCCCGCATTCAGTGGCCTTACCTTAGGAGGCCGATGCTGCTCCTTGCTCCAGGGAAGAGCTGGGGCCATTTCTTCTCCTCCCGGCCAATGTTCATTACACACCCTGGACCCCTGCACTCTACAATATGTATTCCTAAACCCGACACTGACTGCAGCAATCTGTGCATTACATACTTCTGATACTCCAAATGATTGTACATAAGAGCAAGGTATTTAAGTATCTGAATTTGGTTTAGTACTGTATCAACCTTTTGCAGTCACTGCACAGCAGTGCTTTTCCTGGGTTAGGAAGAAGCAGCAGAGTCAAGTAATTGTGTTGCAGTGCAAGAAGCAGGCCTATATGAGGAGAGAGAAGAGACACATACAGATGAGATCATCAGTCTTCTGCTTCTCCTTTTACTGTCCAGGCACAAGATGAGGGAAACCTGTAATGCCCTGTATACACGGTCGGATTTTCCGACGGAAAATATGTGATAGGAGCTTGTTGGAAATTCCGACACACAAAGTTTGAGAGCTTGCTATAAAATTTTCCGACAACAAAATCCGTTGTCGGAAATTCCGATCGTGTGTACACAAATCCGACGGACAAAGTGCCACGCATGCTCAGAATAAATAAAGAGATGAAAGCTATTGGCCACTGCCCCGTTTATAGTCCCGACGTACGTGTTTTACGTCACCGCGTTTAGAACGATCGGATTTTCTGACAACTTTGTGTGACCGTGTGTATGCAAGACAAGTTTGAGCCAACATCCGTTGGAAAAAATCCATGGATTTTGTTGTCGGAATATCCGATCAATGTCCGACCATGTGTACGGGGCATAAGTGTTACTGAGCCACAGCAAATGAAAATCAGGTCTCCTCCACTGTCAGATGGGGTTGTGCTGTATTGCAAACCTCAGAACTATATGAACAGAAATACAAATCTTTTGGAAGGTTTTCTATGTGCCCTAGCAATAACTGGTGTTCTTCCAGTATGGGCAAATGTCAGTAACTGATATTGTGACAGTGTGAACAGGCCCTTAATTTTGTAGCCTGTCTAAAATGTCCTTGTTAACCAATAAGTGTTTTGAAGCCTTCAAAAACAATGGCAATTTTTCTTGCAACATATATAGAATGAGAGAGTGGAGGCAGAGAGCGAGAGAGCAATAATAGTACATTTCAAGCAGTTCTGAGCTTGGCCCTTAATTGCGATTGCTGGCTCCTTTACTTCACAAAAAGGTCAGGGAGATTGAAATCAAACTTCCATATAAGTGTATATACAAAACAAGAAAATAAAACAGCAAAATCACAGCTGGAGACAGAAGACTTCTTTAAATTAATGAATAATAAGGTTGTTAATGAAGTCTCAGTCCAGCCACAGGCTTTCAGTAGATGCTATGGGCTTAGAGCCCTTTCACACTGGGGCGGTTTGCAGGCGTTATTGCGCTAAAAATACCGCCTGCAAACCGACCCAAAACAGCCTCTACTGTTTGTTCAGTGTGAAAGCCCGAGGGCTTTCACACAAGCCGCATCTTTGGAGCTGTGAAGGAGCGGTGTATTCGCTCCTAAACCGCTCCTGCTCATTGAAATCAATGAGGCAGTGTGGCTATACCGCGGCAATACCGCGGCTACAGCCGCGCTATGCGAGCGGTTTTAACCCTTTTTCGGCCGCCAGCAGGGGTTAAAACCGCACCGCTAGCAGGCGAATACCGCCGCAAAAACGACGGTAAAGCAGCGCTAAAAATAGCGCTATTTTACCGCCGACGCCCCCACTGCCCCAGTGTGAAAGGGGCCTTAGGCTGGGTACACACTGTCGTGCAGAGCGGCTCACAGCAGGGGTCCAGTATTTTTATTGAAAATATAAATGTATTCCACTCACTTTTTATTGTTCATTAGAACACTGGTGCACCACAGTAAAATCACATGTACTGCACCTTAAGAATACTACAGATTGGCAGCTCTGAAGAGTACTCAATTCTCCTACTTCCAGGTTAGTTAAGAATCACATGACTTCCTCAGGGGATACCACTAAAAAGTGAGTGGAATACTTTGATATTTTAAAAGGGGTTGTAAAGGCAAAAGTTTTTTTTTTTAATTTTAATGCATTCTATGCATTAACAGAAAAAGCCTTCTGTGTGTAGCAGCCTCCCCAGCACCCACTAATGCTTACCTGAGCCCCATCTCTGTCCAGCGATGTCCACGAGTCCCTCGGCCATCCCTGACTCTCCTTCCTGATTGGCTGAGACACAGCAGCAGCGCCATTGGCTCCCGCGGCTGTCCATCAATGTAAGTTAGCTAATCGGGAGAGAGGCGGGGCCAGGGCCGAACGGCTGAATGGACACACGGAGCTGTGACTCAGTGGAGCTGCTTTCTATGAGGGCATTCACATGCTTTATTTTGTTATTGGCTGGATTGTATTTATTACTTTTATGTATGTATCACTAGATATTGCGGAGCTGGCAGGCAGAAGCATATTGGTTTTTATAATACTGAACAAGTGGAAAATTACACAATTTTTTTTATTTAGCATTTTCTGCATTGAGGTAAAAAAAATTAACAGCAGCCCCCCCCCCCCCCCTTTAAGTGATTGTAAAGGCTCGTTTTTTTTTTTAAATAACAAACATATCATATTTACCTCCACTGTGCAGCTGTTTTGCACAGAGTGGCCCCAATCGTTCAATTCTGGGGTCCCTCGGTGGCTCTTGCGGCTCCTCCCCACATCAGATATCCCCCTAGGAGAAGTGCTCTTGCAGGGGGTTACCTTGCGGGTGCACTCCTGAGTCCAGCATTTGCGTCCATAGACACAATAGGACTCCACCCCGCCCACCGCCACCCATGTCATTGGAGTTGATTGACAGCAGCGGGAGCCAATGGCTGCGCTGCTATTACTCTATCCAATCAAGAGCCGGGACCCCATGGAGAGGGGGACAGCGCTTCCTCGCTGAGGGAAATATGGGGCTCAGGTACGTAAAACAGGGAGGGGGGGCGGGGGGCCGGACAATGCCAGGTGGTTTTTCACCTTAATAGATAGGATCCATTAAGGTGAAAAAACACGAGGGTTTACAACCCCTTTAAACACTTCTGTGAGTCCATTCTCGATTCAGCACTGTCCCGTCTGCAGCAGCTCTTCTCCCCTCTCTCACAGGCTTGGCTGAGAGCAGTAAGAGCCATTGGCTCCTGCTGCTGTCAATCAAATCCTGTGAGGCGGGAGCGGGGAGCAGGGCCAAGACACGCTGTGTGTGTCTTTGGACGCATGCGTGCCCCATACTAAGTGGCATGGGTGCACTCAGAGTAGAGGAGGAGCGGTTTGGGGCCACTCTGCGCAAAACCATTGCACAGAGCAGGTAAGTATAATATCTATTTTATTTTAGGAAAAAAAGGTTTACAACCGCTTTAAATACTTATCAATTCCTGATATTTCTGGGGGACTCTGTTGATGCTTGACTTTCAGGGTCCGCACATCTGCTGTGGTCAATGGAACTTTTTTTAGTTATTTTAATGGGAAATACAATGGGACATGCTGGAACACACAAAGTTGGACAGAAACATCCAAAACTCCAGGAAAAAAAAAACAATGATGAGAAATATGGCAAGGAGGTCTCTGTATTTGAGTATACACCTATAAGATATAGAACAAACTACAGGTAGACTTTACCTTTAACTAAAATATCCCTTTTTGGTGGGTTCATCCATTAACCCATCTATGTAACAATAAATAAATAAATAAAATGAATGGTCAACTTTTCCCCATTTTATAATGCACACATTTTAAAAACAAAGTGATTTCTAATTGCAGCATAAGTAATAATGCAAAGTAGAGATGAGGTGGAAGAGCTGGTGAAGCCGTAGCAATGCTATAATTTATGTATCCCAGTGTATCGTGCTGCTATTATTTTTTGTTACATTTTCCAATACTGATGTAGCAGTTTTTATTTCAGTAATAGAATTCAAGAAGTGAAACACAAATATTATATAGATCTATTACACACAGAGTGTTATATTTCAAGCATTTCTTTCTTTTAATTTTGATGATTATGGCTTACAGCTAGTGAAAACCCAAAATTCAGTATCTCAAAAAATTTGAATATTATGAAAAATTTCAATATTGTAGGCTCATGTGTCACACTCTAATCAGCTTTTATTAATTAATTAAATCAAAACACCTGTAAATCTTTCCTGAGCCTTTAAATGGTCTCTGAGTCTGGTTCAGTAGGTTACACAATCATGGGAAAGACTGTTGACCTGACAGTTGTCCAGAAGACAGTCATTGACACCTTCCACAAATAGGGTAAGTCACAAAAGGCCATTGCTAAAGAAGCTGGCTGTTCAATCGTCTGCTGTATCCAATCATATTAATGGAACGTTGAGTGGAAGGAAAAAGTGTGGTAGAAAAAGGTGCAAAAGCAATAGGAATAACCGCAGCCTTGAGAGGATTGTGAAAGGTCATTTAAGAATTTGGGGGAACTTAATAAAAAAAATTAATTTGGGGGAGATTCAGAAGGAGTGGTATACAGCTGGTGTCAGTGCTTCGAGAGCCACCACACACAGACGTATCCAGGACATGTTCTACAACTGTCACATTCCTTGTGTCAAGCGACTCCTGAACCAGAGACAACATCAGAAGCGTCTTACCTGGGTTAAGGAGAAAAAGGACTGGACTGTTGTTCAGTGGTCCAAAGTCCTCTTTTCGGATGACAGTAAATTTTGCATTTCATTTGGAAATCAATGTCCCATAGTCTGGAGGGGGAGTGGAGAGGCACATAATCTAAGTTGCATGAGGTCCAGTATGAAGTTTCCACAGTTAGTGATGATTTGGGGAGCCATATCATCTGCTGTTGTTGGTCCACTGTGTTTTATCAAGTCCAATGTCAGCGCACCCCTCTACCAGGAAATTCTAGAGCACTTCATGCTTCCCTCTGCTGACTAGCTTTATGGAGATGCTGATTTAATTTACCAGCAGGACTTGGCACCTGCCCACACTGCCAATAGTACCATTACCTGGTTTAATGATCATAGCATCACTGTGCTTGATTGGCCAGCAAACTTGCCTTTCCTAAACCCCATAATCTATGGGGTAATGTCAAGAGGAAGATGAGGGACACCAGACCCAACAATGCAGACAAGCTGAAGGCTGCTAACAAAGCAATATGGGCTTCCATAACACCTCAGCAGTGCCACAGGCTGATCAACTCCACGCCACACCAAGTAATGAGTGCATACTATACTGCAGGGCTCAAAATTTCAAGTCCTGAGCTACTAGCCAAGCATCAAGGGTTACTCACCACCAGTTGCTCTGCCCAACCCCTACCATGCCCCGCCCCTAATTCCACCCCTAAACAAACCCTCATAAATTATCTCATGAAATTACACTTAAATGTTTTATGTAGAATTAAGTTATAAAAATAAATATTAACAACAACTTTTTCCATGCCCAAAAACGCAGCCTGCCTGTGTCCACCAATACAGCCTGCCCATGTCCACCAATGCAGCCTGTGGCCACCAGTGGAGCCTGTGTTGGCCAGTGCAGCCTGTGTCCCCAATGCAGCCTGTGCCCGCCAATGCAGCCTGTGCCTGGCAATGGAGCCTGTGTCCACCATTGCAGCCTGTGTCCCCAGTGCAGCCTGTGCCCGCCAGTGCAGCCTGTGTCCGCCAGTGCAGCCTGTGTCGCCAATGCAGCCTGTGTCACCAATGCAGACTGTGTCCTCCAGTGCAGCCTGTGTCCTCCAGTGCAGCCTGTGTCCTCCAGTGCAGCCTGTGTCCCCAGTGCAGTCTGTGCCCGCCAATGCAGCCTGTGCCTGGCAATGGAGCCTGTGTCCACCATTGCAGCCTGTGTCCCCAGTGCAGCCTGTGTTACCAGTGCAGCCTGTGCCCGCCAGTGCAGCCTGTGCCCGCCAGTGCAGCCTGTGTCGCCAATGCAGACTGTGTCCTCCAGTGCAGCCTGTGTCCTCCAGTGCAGCCTGTGTCCTCCAGTGCAGCCTGTGTCCTCCAGTGCAGCCTGTGTCCCCAGTGCAGCCTGTGTCCCCAATGCAGCCTGTGTCTGCCAGTGCAGCCTATGTCCCCAATGCAGCCTGTGTCCGCCAGTGCAGCCTGTGTCGCCAGTGCAGCCTGTGTCGCCAATGCAGCCTGTGTCACCAATGCAGACTGTGTCCGCCAGTGCAGCCTGTGTCCCCAATGCAGTCTGTGTCTGCCAGTGTAGCCTGTGTCCCCAATGCAGCCTGTGTCCCCAATGCAGCCTGTGTCCCCAATGCAGCCTGTGTCTGCCAGTGCAGCCTGTGTCCCCAATGCAGCCTGTGTTACCAATGCAGCCTGTGTCACCAGTGCAGCCTGTGTCCACCAATGCAGCCTGTGCCCACCAGTGCAGACTGTTTCCGCCAGTGCAGTCTATGTCCGCCAGTGCAACCTGTGTGCCCATTGCAGCCTGTGTCCCCAGTACAGCCTGTATCCCCAATGCAGCCTGTGCCTGGCAATGGAGCCTGTGTCACCAGTGCAGTCTGTGTCACCAGTGCAGCCTGTGTCACAAGTGCAGCCTGTGCCCGCAAGTGCAGCCTGTGTCTGCTAATGCAGCCTGTGTCCGCCAGTGCAGCCTGTGTCCGCCAGTGCAGCCTGTGTCACCAATGCAGACTGTGTCCGCCAGTGCAGCCTGTGTCCCCAATGCAGCCCGTGTCCCCAATGCAGCCTGTGTCTGCCAGTGCAGCCTGTGTCCCCAATGCAGCCTGTGTCCCCAATGCAGCCTGTGTCCCCAATGCAGCCTGTTTTACAAATGCAGCCTGTGTTACCAGTGCAGCCTGTGTTACCAGTGCAGCCTGTGTCACCAGTGCAGCCTGTGCCCGCCAGTGCAGCCTGTGTCCGCCAGTGCAGCCTATGTCTGCCAGTGCAACCTGTGTGCCCAGTGCAGCCTGTGTCCCCAGTACAGCCTGTGTCCCCAATGCAGCCTGTGTCCCCAGTGCAGCCTGTGTCCCCAGTGCAGCCTGTGTCACTACTGCAGCCTACCTGTGCAGGGGAAGAGAGCCACCACTGCCTGGTTGATCAGAGTGGCGGGGAACATAACAGCTTTCCTTTCAATAACTGTGTGTTCCCCGCCACGCGCTGTCATATACAACCCCTCCCCCCTGTCCGGGGAACTTTAATAGACAGATCACCCATCCCAAGATTAGATGGGTGATCTGTCTATCAAAGTGCCCGGACAAAGAGGAGGGGCTGTATGTGACGGCGCACTGCGGGGAACACACAGCTATTGAAATGAAAGCTGTTATGTTCCCCGGTGCTCTGATCAACCAGGCGGCGGCTCTCTTCACGCAAAATGTAAACAAAAAAGATTGACTCCTGCACTCGTGGGGGCATTGTTGCTATGGATACGTGGTGCTGTTATGATGGCCAAACTGGAGAAAGTGGTCATGTATGTCCCGCTGCCTGGACTGACCCGGGGTGGTCTGAAGAATACAGTGTGGGAGGAATGGATGGAAGGCGCGTGATCAGACACTGGCATCACATCATACAGTTTATTCATAAGCACTAAAATACATATATGTAAGGAGTATAAACATACTATGTTTTGTGAAGGGGGTTACAAAATGTACATTAGTAGTGTTACAAGTGGGACCTGCCCAGACAGGGGCAAGTTCTAAAAGAATGGCTGACGCGTTTCGAGGATGACCTCTTCATCAGAGCTTTAAAAGGTGAAACAGTCTGTACAAACACATATACACATGGAAAGCAGTGGCTATTGGAGAGACTTATCATGTGGGGGTAGTTAGTTCTCCTTAGCTCCATGTAGGTCCACATCAGAGCGCTCTATATTGGCCGAAATAAAAAGGTGATCCTTCTTGTGGGGGTGGTACTGTCAGGTGAACCTCATCCGGCTGTATATCAAAAATTCTGAGATCGGTTGGGGCGTGGCTAGCCGGTGCTGAAGATGGCTGCCTGAGATCACAGCTCCACAGTGAGGGAGAACACCGGAACAAATAAAACCCGACAGAACGAAGGGATTCACCCCAAATTAGCCACATACCTGCCCGGAGTGCCAACCGACAATGTCCCACAAACGGTTGGGAGAACGCGGCCTCAGAAAACTCACCACGTTCATGTTTACACAGGACAAGGTCAGTGCTTTCCAAGATGGCGCTGGCGGCCTGACAGAACCAAGAGAGGCTTACACAGACCTCCCTGATGACATCCACAGCGATATGGGCACAGCTCCACTGCCTCTATCCCCTGCCCATGACCCTGGATCTGATCCCCTCACTTCCAGCTCAGCTAAGGTTCGGATGCGGATGGATACAACGCAGCCGCACTCTCCTCATGACAGAACTGCAGCCCAGGCCCAGGCCTTCAACCCCTTTCAATCTAACCAGGCCCTGCACAATTCTATGACATCCTTTCCCACCTCTGGCCAGCCAGTAATAGACACTACCCTAAAAGAGATGCTCATGTCCCTGCAAACCTCTCTGATGACTGATCTGTCATCCCTGTTTAGTAAAATCTCCACAGAAATGCATTCTATGGACAATAGAATCTCTAACATGGAAAGAGGCATGACAGACTGCTCATCCATGGTTAATGACATCATAGACACGGTAGATGACATTAAAGATGAACAACACTGGGTCCGGGCCAAGCTGGCCGATTTGGAAGATCGCTCGCGACGTAATAACGTCAAACTACGAGGGGTCCCTGAGTCCATACCCCCGAATGATCTCCCTAAATATGCCAAAGACCTCATACACACTATCCTACCTGACGCGGCCCCCAGAGATATCGTCATCGATAGAATTCATAGGATTGCCAAACCATCTCACCTAGCTGCATCAGTAAAAAGAGACGTCCTCATGAGAATCCATTTTTTCCACATTAAAGAAAAAATGATGACAGAAGCCAGATCCAAAGCTCCCCTGCCCAGACCATACGAGGCAATACAGATCTTTCCAGATCTTTCTAAGTATACTCTACAAATGAGGAGGAAGCTGAATCCCATTACCAAAGGCCTCTCCAACCATAAAATCTTGTACAAATGGAGGTACCCGGTGACCATCCTCATCACAAAAAATGGCACCACCCACCCTATCAACGACCTAATGAAAGGTTTGCGCCTACTACACGAATGGGGCATCATTCTAGAACCCCCAACAGAAGGAGTTCCCCCTCTGCCACAACGGAACTCTCACCACAGACGCACCAACCAGAACTCCAAAATCCATCATCCCCAAATGGGTACCTAAATAAGTTGGGTCACAACCTCTTTAGCTCATTTCTCCCTCGCCGCCTTGAGTATTTCTCCAAGTTTTTTGAATACTAACTGTTTTCCCCCACCTGCGGCATAGCTTCATATAAGCTCTCTGATATTCATGCCACCACGTTCCTTATACAGCGAGTTTGCAGTAGAAAGTTAAACCTACAATAAGTTCTTGTTCTCATTGTTGGTTCTTCCAGCCTCTTAACTTGTTGCTTCCCCCCAGCTCCCTCCTGCGGCTCCCGTTCCGGATCTCCCACAGCATATCGTTGAACGACCGTCCAGCAACTTCATCAGTGACAGAATCACCAGCTCTCCACACGATACAAGCAACGAACTGTAAGAGATACTTCCACACTCAACGCACCTCACCCATTAACCTCAGAACATGCCCTATAACATTGTGTCCCTCAATGCCAAGGGCCTCAACCACCCGGCAAAACACCACTCCCTTTGGCACACTGCAGTTAAAATGGACTGTGACATCTTCTGTGTACAGGAGACTCACCTGCTCCCCGCGGCAACAGCCCTATGCCACAACTGCCAATACCCCCAAATATACCATGCCACCTACAGCTCCAAGAAAAGAGGAGTTCTCATAGCTATCAAACAAGGTCTGGACTTCCAACTACTACAACAAATCCCTGAACCCAATGGTAGATATCTCATTCTATCATTCACCCTCAACAAAGTTACTTATACCTTAATGAATATCTATGCCCCCAACACTCGTCAGATAAGTTTACTGAGGAAAGCCTTAACCAAGGCACGAGCAGTCTGCAAGGGACGCTTGATAATCTGCGGAGACTTCAACATGGTTCCTGATATCCACATGGACTCTACTACTCCAGCGAAGAGAAGAGAATCACCCCTGAGGCAGCTCCTCACGTCTCATGAAGTTTTTGACGTGTGGAGATGCCATCACGGGTCCGAAAAGGACTTTACTTATTTCTCACCCCGCCACAATTCTTATTCCAGAATTGATTTGTTCCTTACAGACAAATGGTTACTACAAAACATCAGCGCATCTGTAATCCACACCGTGACGTGGTCGGACCACGCCCCAATCTCTATCTCTAATAATGACTTATAATGGTAATAATGCTCTTATAATTACCATCCCGAAACCAGGTAAAGATCCTACCTCCCCCAAAACTTCCGCCCTATCTCCTTACTGAATCTCGACCTGAAAATATATGCCGAAACGATTGCCAGATGCCTGATGGCTGTTATGCCTGATCTCATACACGCAGACCAATCAGGATTCATTAGAGGCAAACAAGCCCCTGATGCTACAAGGTGGATGGTGAACCGCAGAGAAGGCATTCGATAGAGTCCACTGGTCCTACCTCAGAGCAGTACTAACTAAACTTGGATTCAAAGACCTCATATACAACGCTATATTGGCTTTATATACTGTCCCATATGCGAAGGTATACTCTGCAGACATGCTTTCACATCCATTTCACATAACGAATGGCACTCGTCAGGGATGTCCATTGTCCCCGTTGATTTTCAACATGCTAATGGAGCCACTTGCAGAACACGTACGCTCAAACTCCCTAACCACAGGCCTGACGATAGGCAAAATTTCACATAAAATCAGTCTCTTTGCTGATGATGTCATACTAGTACACACCAACCCAAATTCCTCCCTTCCTGAAGCCCAAAAATTACTAGACTGGTTCGGACGCGTATCATACTACAAACTTAACGTAACTAAGTCTCATGTTTTAGACCTTAAACTAGACGCTACCTCTAGAAACCTTTTACAAGCACAATTCCCCTTTGCTTGGGCTGAACATAGCATCCCATACCTGGGAGTCCACCTCACGAAATCAGTCAAACACCTATTTGCAGCCAACTTCAAGCCTCTCCTTACCAACTTAAAGGTAGAAACACAAGCCATAACCAAACACAACCTTTCCTGGTCAGGTAGACTCGCAGCATTCAAAATGCTCCACCTCCCCAAATTCTATACCTGTTCAGAACCCTCCCCATACCCTTGCCTAAATACTACTTCAAATCACTGCAATCCATGTTTAACAAAACCATATGGCATGGGACCAAACCTAGATGTGCACACTCGACACTCAGACACCACAGATCGGCGGGTGGCTCAGGGACAATAGACTTCGAAGACTATCACACAGCGGCGATACTGGACCAGCTCACTGAGTGGTTCCGAACAAACCCTAGCAAGCTTTGGAGCTCAATAGAACATTCAAACCTGCTTCATCCAAATCTGAAATCTTGGGTAATGAGCTCACCCTGGGGTCCAAAACTGATGGCGGCTACACCTCCCACCATGGTGGCATCGATCTCAGCATGGTAAAAACTAATACAAAACAGCAACGACATACCTAATACCCCTCCCATTTCTATCCCTATCAAATCTCTTCACCACCTCCCTCCAGACTTATATTTAAATCAATGGTCCAAGAAAGGCATCTGAACCATCCAAAATATCCTACTAAACGACAAACCCAAACCCTTTACCCTCCTGCAACAAGAGTTCAGCTTACCTCAAACAGAACTCTTTACATACATGCAGGTCGCACACTGCCTTAGAGACTCCCACCTTCGGGTATACACAGTGCACCCTAAAGCATGGGAACATCTAACGTCCTCCATCCCCAAACACAAAGGAATATCCCTATTATATAATATCATGCATCACAAGCTGCAGTTTATAAAGAAACCCCCCCATATACACTGGGAACACGACTTAGGTCAGACCTACACGGAACACCAATGGCAGAAAGTGCTCCAGTCAATTTATAAATCCACAAAATGCGCCACGCTTTGGGAAACCACCCAAAAACTGCACCTTAGATGGTACCTAACACCCTCCAGACTTACTAAATTTAATCCCTCTACAAGTGATCAATGCTGGCGCTGCTGCTCAGCCAAGGGCGACTTACTCCACATCTTCTGGACTTGCCTGCGCTTACGAAAGTACTGGAACGTGATTTTCCAAATACTCTCAGACGTCCTACACCAAGATCTGCACCCAACACCTGATCTAGCTGTCCTGAACCTCACTATTGAAACAGTGCCGCCACCATACAGATATATAGTGACTCATATCTTATTGGCTGCAAGATTATGTATTGCGCGGTTATGGAAAACAGATGCACCCCCTTCCGTTGAACATACCCTTGATACGGCAAATCTCCACTATAGTTTTGAACTGATGATGGCCTCTAGTACAGGCCTCTTACACAATGCAAGAAAAAAGTGGGAGCCGTGGGAGCTGTGGTCTGGGGTTGCATCATTCCTTTAATAGCTGACAACCTGATGCTATCTAATTCTTTTCTTTTCTCTTGATAAGCAACATATTGTTAGAATACTTACTTGATAATATTCCTGAATATTGATACTGCTTTCAGTTATGTATCTTCTTTTCCCTTTGTTCTTTTTATTTTAGAGACTGTCCACATGGAGTGCCACTCCCCCAGGTAAAAAAGTGTTCCCATTGGGGTACCTGGGGAGAGCCACTCATGCAACAATTACTTTCAGTTAACAAGGTTGAGAAAAGGACAGTTCCTTGATATAACGCTAACCAGATAATCTGTTTATATGTATACATCTAAGTGACTCAATGTTTACCACTATACAATGTGCACATTGTATAACTGTGTATTATTTGCAAAAATTCAATAAAAATCTATAGAAGAAAAAAAAATTTCTGAGATCATCTCAAGCTCCTCGTTTCGGATTCTCAGGGTCACCTGTAAATTCCCTCTTAGGCAAAGCTCGCCAAATGTTCTGCTAGTAAAAATAGTTGTGGAATGAACCTGTTGGAGGCAGTAAACTCAGACCGTGCTGAGGACGAGGATGAGGTTCACCTGACAGTACCACCCCCACAAGAAGGATCACCTTTTTATTTCGGCCACTATAGAACGCTCTGATGTGGACCTAAATGGAGCTAAGGAGAACTAACTACCCTCTACATGATATGTCTCTCCACTAGCCACCGCTTTACATGTGTATATGTGTTTGTACAGACTGTTTCACCTTTTAAAGCTCTGATGAAGAGGTCATCCTCGAAACGCGTCAGCCATTCTTTTAGAACTTGCCCCTGTCTGGGCATGTCCCACTTGTAACACTACGAATGTACATTTTGTACCCCCCCTTCACAAAACGTAGTATGTTTATACTCCTTACATATATGTATTTTATTGCTTATGAATAAACTGTATGATGTGATGCCAGTGTCTGATCACGCGCCTTCCATCCATTCCTCCCACACTCCATTCCTCCTCTCTCTTCCCCTATGATCACTGGGAGAATGGCTCCCATACAACCCAGGCTGCTGGCTGTGCTTGCCCCCCCCCCCGCTCCAAGGCAGCCCACACTCGCCAGCCCTCAAAATCCACTCGCAAAATGCGAGCAGGCGAGTGGAATTTTTGAGGGCTGCTATACTGTACATGGACATACTTTTCAGTAAGCCAACATTTCTGTATTAAAAAAAATATTTTTTTATTGGTCTTACAGTATGTAATATTCAAATTTTCTGAGTTACTGAATTTTGGGTTTTCACTAGCTATAAGCCATAATCATCAACATTAAGAGCCCTTTCACACTGGGGTGGTTTGCAGGCGCTATTGCGCTAATTGCGCTGCCTTAATTCCAGTGTGAAAGCCCTGAGGGTTTTCACACTGGAGCGGTACGCTAGCAGGACGGGAAAAAAAGTCCTGCTAGCAGCATCTTCAGAGCGGTGAAGGAGCGGAGTATATACCGCTCCTTCACCGCTCCTGCCCATTGAAATCAATGGGATGGCGCGGCTATACCACCGGCAAAGCACCTCTGCAGAGGCGCTTTGTGGTGGTATTTAACCCTTTCTCGGCCGCTAGTGGCGTTTTACCGCCGACGCCGCCCCCGCCTCAGTGTGAAAGGGCCCTTAAAGAAAGGAATGCTTGAAATATATCAGTCTGTGTGTAATTAATTTACATAATATATGAGTTTCACTTTTTGAATTGAATTGCTGAAATAAATTACTTTTTTGATGATATTCTAATTTTTTGAGATGCACCTGTACTTTTATATACAAATGTTCCTATTTTATGTAATTTTAAAGCATGGTAAAAAAGCTTGTATTTGACCAGCTCTGAAATGCTCCCCTGATTATCTGCAATGGGTTTATGATTTATTAAAAGGCATATGGTATAAAAACTGTCACAACCTTTTGGCTTCTCCGTTTTTTTTGTTTTTTTTTTTAACTTTTTTACTTTTTGGATAAGTATTTTACAGAACGAGGACCTTTGCAAAAACACACAACAACAAAAATTTGTTTACCTGTTTTTTGGGCACTTTCGCTATCTGCATGCAATATGGCAAATATGCAGTAGAACAATCACAATATATCTGCAAAGCAATACATTGTGACAGATTAAGCATTGAGTATGGCTTTATGTGACATTTATTTGTACAGCTTAAATTAAATGGAGTCATCCAAGACACTGCTGCAGATTCATGGTTTGTTCTTTAATTTCCCTAGAGAGTGAACAATGAAATCTTACTGGTTGTATGGGTATCAGAGTTAGTTTTGCTTTAGTCAACTTTCCTTCAGCATCCATAAATCCTAATATTTTAAGGTACTGTACATGTGTAAACAGTATAAAAACTAGCATTCTTCCCCCCTAGTATACAAACATTTATTTCAGTTTAACATCTTTTATCTCTTTACAGAGGGGAAATAAAGACAGAAGCACTATTACCCTAGACAAATACGGTCTTTAAGTAATCAACCGAGTAATATTCCCAGGTTCCTGTGAAGGGACTTACACAACAGTTACATAAGGTTAAGAAAACTGTTTTGGTCCAAATAAAGGCAAAACAAAACTCTCTGTGCAACAGCTGTCACTTTTGTCACACAGGGGGAAAACATTCCTTCCGGACCCCAAGGGTAGTCATGTAAACTTCCCAGATCCAAATATTGCTATATTTACAGTAGCAAATTTAAGCTTTGGATATATATATATATATATATATATATATATATATATATATATATATATATATATATATATATATTTAAGATTTATTTATTTATCTTTATTGAAGAATTTTGAAGTTAAGGTACAAAACAAAGCCTATTGGGCATACTCAGGCTTATAAGATAGAACAAAAGACCTAAAAATGCAAAACAAACAGTTGCCCTCAAGAGGTCAGTAGTAATAAATTAGGGAGGGGGCATCCCTAGAGGGGTTTGCCCCACAGAGGTGACCCAGATATCCCATATTTTGGTGAATTTCCCAGGACAGCCCCTAGATTCATACGTGAACTCATGGGCGAAGCATGAAGGGGTGCAGGAGTCACCATAGTGACCCCGCGTTCAGCTCCAGGGGGCCCGCAGCTCCCTGCTACAAGCAGTCATCATACATGCTGCATTTCACAATGACAAAATACTGGAAACAGAATCTAGGTCCGATCCGCCTTGCGTCTTCCAGGGTCCCAGATGAGCTCTGTAATCTAGTCCAGGGCTTCCAGTTTGCTTTCTCCCCAGACCACACCCCTCCCCCGCTCTCTTTGGCTGACTGAAAGAAGTCTGAGTTTCCCAGAAGATCGTGCATTAGCAAGCCCAGGACAGGATTCTTGCCGCTGCAAGCCTGGAAGGTTTGCTCACTGCTGACAATGGCAGGAGGACAGTCAACTGCCTCTCTCTGCCACACAGATACAGAGCAAGGACGGGAGGAGAGAGCCGGGACAAGACTTCAGTAACTCAGATAAGAGACAAGGGTCTGTGTGAGGAGTGTTCTCAGATGTGGGGACAGGTACAGCAAATACACTGCCCTCCACAGCACCTGTCCTGCCTGCCAACACTCACAGATCTTTAGAAACGTTATGTAAAACACCTCCTGAGGGTCCTGGGGGGATGTCATTACTTAAAGCACCCACTGATTGACTTACAAAAGACAAGAAAGAGAGCAAGACACACAGACAGACCCCCCTCCCCCAGACTGACACACCTCATCCTCAACTAATGACCCCTACCTGCAATCTACAGACCCCCAACTACCAACCCCTGCCCCCCCACACTGCCTGTGAGAAATGATAGGTGTGAAATAACTAGCGAGCTTCAAGTAGTGGGTGCTGGTTAAATAGTAAAGGTGCCTGGCCATTGAAGGGGTAACTGATCCTCCCACTCAGCTCCCTCCCCAGCAGCTGTGGGGTTAAATCTTCATCTGTCTGTGACACATTCACTGCTCTACTGACACCATCCACTGTTCTACTGACACCGTCCACTGCTCTACTGACACTGTCCACTGCTCTACTGACACCCTCCACTGATTTACTGACACCATCCACTGCCCTACTGACACCATCCACTGCTCTACTGACACGATCCACTGCTCTACTGACACGATCCACTGCCCTACTGACACCATCCACTGCCCTACTGACATAATCCACTGCCCTACTGACATAATCCACTGCCCTACTGACACCATCCACTGCCCTACTGACACCATCCACTGTTCTACTGACACCATCCACTGCCCTACTGACACCGTTCTCTGCCCTACTGACACCATACACTGCTCTACTGACACCATACACTGCTCTACTGACACCATCTACTGCCCTACTGACACCATCCACTGCCCTACTGACACCATCCACTGCCCTACTGACACCATCCACTGCCCTACTGACACCATCTACTGCTCTATTGACACCATCCACTGCCCTACTGACACTGTCCACTGCCCTACTGACACCGTCCACTGCCCTACTGACAACGTCCTCTGCCCTACTATCACCATCCACTGCATTACTGACACCGTCCACTGCTCTACTGACACCGTCCACTGCTCTACTGACACCATCCACTGCCCTACTGACACCGTCCACTGCGCTACTGACACTGTCCACTGTCCTACTGACACCATCCACTGTCCTACTGACACCATCCTCTGCTCTACTGACACCATGCACTGCCCTACTGACACCATCCACTGCTCTGCTGACACCATCCACTGCTCTACTGACACCATCCACTGCCCTACTGACACCATCCACTGCCCTACTGACACTATTCACTGCCCTCCTGACACCATCAACTGTTCTACTGACACCATCCACTGCCCTACTGACACCGTTCTCTGCCCTACTGACACTATCCACTGCTCTACTGACACCATCTACTGCCCTACTGACACCATCCACTGCCCTACTGACACCATCCACTGCTCTACTGACACCATCCACTGTCCTACTGACACCATCCTCTGCTCTACTGACACCATGCACTGCCCTACTGACACCATCCACTGCTCTGCTGACACCATCCACTGCCCTACTGACACCATCCACTGCCCTACTGACACTATTCACTGCCCTGCTGACACCATCAACTGTTCTACTGACACCATCCACTGCCCTACTGACACCGTTCTCTGCCCTACTGACACTATCCACTGCTCTACTGACACCATCTACTGCCCTACTGACACCATCCACTGCCCTACTGACACCATCCACTGCTCTACTGACACCATCCACTGCCCTACTTACACCATCCACTGCTCTACTGACACCATTCACTGCCCTACTGACACCATCCATTGTTCTACTGACACCATCCACTGCCCTACTGACACCATTCTCTGCCCTACTGACACCATCCACTGGCCCTACTGACACCATCCACTGCTCTACTGACACCATCTACTGCTCTGACACCATCCACTGCCCTACTGACGCTATTCACTGCCCTACTGACACTATCCACTGCTCTACTGACACCATCCACTGCTCTACTGACACCATCCACTGCGCTACTGAAACCATCCACTGTCCTACTGACACCATCCACTGCTCTACTGACACCGTCCACTGCTCTACTGACACCATCCACTGCCCTACTGACACCATCCACTGCTCTACTGACACCGTCCACTGCGCTACTGACACTGTCCTCTGCCCTACTGACACCATCCACTGCCCTACTGACACCATCCACTGCCCTACTGACACCATCCACTGCTCTACTGACACCATCCACTGCACTACTGACACCATCCACTGCACTACTGACACCATCCACTGCACTACTGACACCATCCACTGCGCTACTGACACCATCCACTGTCCTACTGACACCATCCACTGCTCTACTGACACAATCCACTGCTCTACTGACACAATCCACTGCGCTACTGACACTGTCCTCTGCCCTACTGACACTATCCACTGCCCTACTGACACCAATATCTGCCCTACTGACACCGTCCACTGCTCTACTGAGCGACACTCTTCACTATAAAGGTAGGCTAAGTTCATGTTTTTACAGTGACATTTGTTTTATTATATTTTTCTAAGTTTTCCTTACTATTTAGTTAGGCCCTGCTACAGTGCCTTGCAAAAGTATTCACCCCCCTTGGCATTTTTTGTGTTTTGTTGCCTCACAACCTGGAATTAGCATGGATTGTTTAAGGATTTGCATCATTTAATTTACAGAACATGCCCACAATTTTGAAGATTTTTTTTTTATTGTGAAGCTGTCAGGGCTGGGCTTAGCCCTTCCTTCTCTGAGCTGGCTGCTCAGCTGTCGGCTAATTGCCAGCTCCCATCTCTCTCCGCAGTTAAACAGCTGTTGTTGATTCTGCTCGTAAGTCCTGCCTACTTAAAGTCGTCCAGCTCACTTGATCTCTGCCTTCACCTTTGTCAACATCACAGAGACTTTCTCCTGTGTTCCTGTTGAAGACTTGCTCGGCTGACGTTCCTTCTGGCTCCTGATCCTGCTTGCTGTACTACTACATTTATCTCTGGCTCTCTGATATTTGCTTGGCTGACTACCCGATCTGGTTACTGAACTCTGGCTTGTTTTGACTACGCTTACTCGGTTTACCTTATTATTATTATTATTATTATTATTAATAAACAAGTGTGATTTAACTATACTTCTGCCTCGGTCTGATTCATGGTTCCTGATAGTAGGCAAAGGCCATGAATTCAGAAGATACAGTCAATCCATTTGTTGGTAATATTTTTTCCAGATGATTTCCATTGGATGAGCAAGATCACTGCATGGATCAGTTTGCCATAGCGTTACAAACGCTCCTGAGTCGCACGGCTCACCTGGAAACTCCCACTGTGGCCAGGCAGGTCACTATTTGAAGTCTTGTCCTACCCATCCAGGGAACGCCCGAACCTTGAGGTCCTGTCATGGACAGACCTTAGGTGGCGTTGTTTCATCCCCAGTTATCCAGAAGGATAAGCCCCTGGTTTCGGTCACCCTTTCTTGGGCTGAGTCGTCCATCGAGATACAGGCTCTAATCGACTCTGGGGCTGCAGGCCTGTTCATTGATGCTGCCTTTGTATCGCAGCACTCGATTCTGCTGCAGCTGCGTGACACTCCACTTGCCATTGAGGCTCTTGATGGGAGACCTCTACAGCCTGCCCATGTGACTCATGAGACGGTTGGCCGTAGGGGTTCTTCACCATGAGATAATCCAATTCCAAGTTATTTCCTCACCTAGGTTTCCGCTGGTTATTGGTTATCCATGGTTACAGAGTCACAACCCCTCTTTTGATTGGCTCTGTGCTGAGGTTCTCTCGTGGTCACCACAATGCAGGGAGACATGCTTCTAGAAGGTAGCCAAGGTCCTGTGCACCTCTTCACTCTCCTCCCTGCCGGAGGAGTACCGCAATTTCAAAGATGTCTTTGACAAAGGTCAAGCCGGTAGTTTGCCTCCACACCGGCCTTATGATTGTGCAATTGACCTTCAACCTGGTGCCATACCTCCTCGTGGCCGGGTTTACCCTTTGTCGGTCTTGGAGGATAAGGCCATGGAGGAGTATGTTGCAGACGCACTTTCTCGAGGTTTCATCCGCAAATCCTCGTCTCCTGCTGGTTCTGGTTTCTTCTTAGTGAAGAAGAAGAGCGGTGAACTGAGGCCTTGTATTGATTATAGGGGTCTCAATCGTTTCACGATTGAGAATGCCTACCCGATTCCGTTGATCACAGAGTTATTTGACCGCCTCAAAGGAGCAACTGTTTTCACGAAGCTTGATTTGAGAGGGGCATACAATCTCATCCGGATTAAGGAGGGCGTCGAGTGAAAAACTGCATTTAATACCAGAACAGGCCATTATGAGTACCTCGTAATGCCTTTTGGCCTTTGTAACGCCCCGGCGGTTTTCCAGGAATTTATTAACGATGTCCTCCGAGATTTGTTGCAGTCATGTGTGGTGGTTTATCTCGATGATATCCTCATATTTTCCAAGTCCCTGGAGAGCCACCACACAGATGTCTGTCGTGTGTTTCAGAAACTAAGAGAAAACAATCTCTATTGTAAACTGGAGAAGTGCGAGTTCCATCGTGAACAGGTAAAATTCCTGGGCTATGTCATTTCCACTGCTGTTTTTTCGATGAACCCAGAGAAACTTTCGGCAGTCCTACAGTGGCCCCGACCTGTCGGTTTACGTCCTTTGCAGCGTTTCCTGGGCTTTGCCAACTATTATCGGAACTTAATTTGTAACTTCTCGTCTCTGGTCAAGCCCCTGACTTATATGACCAGAAAGGACGGTAACCCACATAGTTGGTCTCCAGAGTCTATTAAGGCATTTGGGTTTCTCAAGGCTGCCTTTGTTTTTGCTCCTGTGTTGGCAAATCCTGATCCTACGTTGCCTTTTATCCTAGAAGGTGATGCTTCTGAGACTGGAGTTGGCGCCCTTCTGTCTCAACGTCCTAACTCTGAGAGCGCTATGCATCCATGTGGCTACCCGAGGTGATTGTCACGGACAGGGGTAGTCATGTTGGTCTCCCGGTTCTGGCGAGCCTTTTGTGCACAGTTGGGAATTCAGCTTGCTTTCTCCTCTGTGTATCACCCACAGTCCTTGGAGCAATTCTTATGTTGCTATATTTCTGACCACCATAACAACTGGTCAGACCTATTACCATGGGCAGAGTTTGCTCACAACAGTGCCTTGAATTCTGCTTCCCGATTGTCCCCGTTTATGGCGAATTATGGTTTCCAACCTTCCATGTTGCCTGACTCGTTTTTTCCATAGAGTATCCCTGCGTTAGAGGAGCATCTCCGTGGTCTTCGTTCCACTTGGGCACAAGTTCAGGAGGCTTTGCAACATGCTAACAATAGGTACAGACTCCATGCTGATTGCAGACGCCTGCCTGCACCTTCCTACCAGGTTAGGGACAAAGTCTGGCTGTCGTTTCGCACCTCGTTTTATTGGGCCTTTCCGTATCCTTCGCAGGATTAACCCAGTGGCTTACGCCTTGGACCTTCCTCCTAGTATGCGCATCTCAAATGTGTTTCATGTCTCCTTATTGAAACCTTTGGTCTACAATCGCTTTACCACCTCGGTGCCACGTCCTCACCCTATACAGGTTGAGAACCATGAGGAGTATGAAGTACAGTCCATTGTTGACTCCCATAGGTTCCGTGGGCGCATACAGTACCTGGTGCATTGGAAGGGATACGGTCCGGAGGAACGCTTTTGGGTCTCATCCTTGGACCTACATGCCCCTGTCCTCCTCCGTGATTTCCATGGACATTTTCCTCTCAAGCCTGGTGGTCCCCCGAAGGGGAGGGGTCATTGAGGAGGGGGTACTGTCAGGGCTGGGCCCAGCCCTTCCTTCTCTGAGCTGGCCGCTCAGCTGTCGGCTAATTGCCAGCTCCCATCTCTCTCCACAGTTACCTAGCTGTTGTTGATTCTGCTCATCAGTCCTGCTTGCTTAAAGTCGTCCAACTCACTTGATCTCTGCCTTCGCCTTTGTCAACATCACAGAGACTTGCTCCTGTGTTCCTGTTGAAGACTTGCTCGGCTGATGTTCCTTCTGGCTCCTGATCCTGCTTGCCGTACTATTACATTTATCTCTGGCTCTCTGACATTTGCTTGGCTGACTACCCGATCCGGTTACTGAACTCTGGCATGTTTTGACTACACTTACTCTGTTTGCCTTATTATTATTAAACAAGTGTGATTTAACTATACTTCTGTCTCGGTCTGATTCATGGTTCCTGATAGAAGCAAACAACAAATATGACAAAATAACAGAAAAAGTCAATGTGCATAACTATTCACCCCCCCCAAAGTCAATATTTTGTAGAGCCACCTTTTGTGGCTATCACAGCTCCAAGTTGCTTTGGATAATGCCCTGTATACACGACCGGTTTTGTTGTTGGAATAAACTCTGAAGGTTTTTCCGACGGAGTTCCAACGGAATTCCGCTCAAGCTGTCTTGCATACAGACGGTCACACCAAATTCCGACCGTCCAGAACGCGGTGACATACAACACGTACGACGGGAGTAGAAAACAGAAGTTAAATAGCCAGTAGCCAATAGCTTCCGTCTCGTACTTGCTTCAGAGCATGCATCGTTTTTGGTGCGTCGGAACAGCATACAGACGAGCAGTTTTTCCGATAGTAATTTGTTCCGTCGGAAAAATATAGAACATGTTCTCTATCTAAGTCTGTCCGAATTTTCGACGGAAAAAGTCTGATGGGGCATACACACGGTCGGAATATACGATGAAAAGCTCCCATTGGACTTTTCATCCACTGTTGGAAATTCTGCTCGTGTGTACGTGGCATAAGTCTCTATGAGCTTGCCACATCTTAGCACTGGGATTTTTGCCCATTCCTCCTTGCAAAACTGCTCCAGCTCCTTCAAGTTGGATGGTTTGCGCTTGTGATCAGCAATCTTTAAGTCTGACCACAGATTTTCTATTGGATTGAGGTCTGGGCTTTGACTAGGCCATTCAACACATTTACATGTTTCCCCTTAAACCACTCAAGTGTTGCTTTAGCAGTGTGTTTGGGGTCATTATCCTTCTGGAAGGTGAACCTCCCTCCTAGCCTCAAATCACACACAGAGTGGTACAGGTTTTTCTCAAGAATATCCCTGTATTTAGCACTATCCATCTTTCCCTCAACTCTGACCAGTTTCCCAGTCCCGACTGCTGAAAAACATCCCCACAGCATAATGCTACCACCACCATGTTTAACTGTGGTGATGGTGTTCTTTGGGTGATGTGATGTGTTGGGTTTGCGCCAGACATAGCGTTTTCTTTGATGGCCAAAAAGTTTAATTTTTGTCTCATCAGACCAGAGCACCTTCCTCCATACAGTTTGGGATTCTCTCACATGCTTTTTTGCAAACTCAAAACGTGCCATTTTGTTTTTTGCTGAAAGTAATGGCTTTCTTCTGGCTACTCTGCCATAAAGCCCAACTCTGTGGAGAGTACGGCTTATTGTCATCCTATGTACAGATACTCCAGTGTCTGCTGTGGAACTCTGCAGCTCCTCCAGGGTTACCTTAGGTCTCTGTGCTGCCTCTCTGATTAATGCCCTCCTTGACCGGTCCGTGAGTTTTGGTGTGCAGCCATCTCTTGGCAGGTTTGCTGTTGTGCCATGTTCTAATAGATTTGATGGTGCTTTCTAGGGATCATCAAAGATTTGGATATTTTTTTATAACCTAACCCTGACTTGTACTTCTCAACAACATTGTCCCTTACTTGTTTGGAGAGTTCCTTGGTCTTCATGGCAGTGTTTGGTTAGTGGTGCCTCTTGCTTAGGTGTTGCAGCCTCTGGGGCCTTTCAAAAAGGTGTGTATATGTAATAACAGATCATGTGAAACTTAGATTGCATACAGGTGGACATCATTTCACTAATGATGCGACTTCTGAAGGTAATTGATTGCAAAGGGGTGAATACATATGCACATGCCAATTATCAGTTTTTTATTTCTGAAAAATAGTTTTATGTATATATTTTTTAGATTTTACTTCACCAACTTAGACTGTTGTGTTCTGATCCATCAAATATAATTCAGATTAAAAAAACATTGAACTAAAGGCTGTAATGTAACAAAATAGGTAAAAAGCCAAGGGGGTGAATACTTTTGCAAGACACTGTTGTTAATTTCTTTAAAAAACAACAAAAAAAAAGGGTGCTGATCTTTGATCTCTTTCATGTTGTTCAGGTAGATCTCCACCTCTCAAAGGTTGCCTACCCTGCTTTGAACTGTGTTGCTGGGAAAAAGCGATTGCCAGGTCACCCTGCGTAGGTAATACAGTAAACTCCGAGGGCCCAGGAAAAGCACGCAGTGGAAATGGCGGGTGGTAGTGGGGGGGAGCCCCAAGTAAACTTTTGCATCGGAGCCCACAAGTTTCAAGCTAAGCCTCTGCGTGACCTTATACAGTGGTATTGATGCGTTAACCAGAGCTTTCCAGAAATTGGGAGTAGGTTCCAATGGGGATTTCCATTTGAGCAGTATAGCCTTGCAGGCGTAAAACAATAGCAACCCTATCAGTGTTCTCATCCCTCTGGACATGGCCAGTAAGTGAACCAGACCAAGTATACAGACATCCACCGTCAGTGGTCCTGAGATCATAGTGCACTTTTTGAATGCACTCAGTAACAGCTTTCCAAAAGGAATGGACCATTGGGCATAACCAGAATACATGGATAAATGTTCTGGGTTTTCTGGGCAGTGCCAGCATTTAGCTGGAATATTGGGGTAAATCCAATGCAATTTTTGTGGGGTGATATATACAGTGCCCTGTGTAGTATTTTAAATTGGATTAATCGGTCTCTTGATGAGACTAGCTGTTGCATAGGATATTCCCAGACATCCTCCCAATCCTCCGAGTCCATAGCTTTGGATATATTTAGATAAAAACAAAAAACAAAACAAAATACTCTAGTTATTTCCTAACCTTCCTTATTGTTTTTTGCCATTACTACTTAACCACTTACCCACTGGGCACTTAAACCCCCTTCCTAACCAGACCAATTTTCAGCTTTCAGTGCTCTCACATTTTGAATGACAATTACTCAGTTATGCAACAATGTACCTATGTTTGTCCTTTTTTTCACACAAATAGAGCTTTCTTTTGGTGGTATGCAATCACCACTGGTTTTTTGTATTTTTAGCTCTATAAAAGAATAAAGACCGAAAATTCTGTAAAAAAAAGCATTTCTTCGTTTCTGTTATAACATTTTGCAAATTAGTTATTTTTCTTCATATATTTTGGCCAAAATTTATACCGCTACATATCTTCGGTAAAATTAACCTAAATCAGTGTATATTATTTGGTCTTTGTAAAAGTTATAGAGTCCACAAGCTATGGTGCCAATCTCTGAAAATTAATCACACCTGAAGTACTGATGGCCTATCTCATTTCTTGAGACCCTAACAAGCCAGGAAAGTACAAATACCCCCCAAATGACCCCTTTTTGGAAAGTAGACATTCCAAGATAAAGAGGCATGGTGAGTTTTTCGAAATTGTAATTTTTTCCCACAATTCTTTGCAAAATCAAGATTGTTTTTTCTTTTTTCACAAAATTGTTATATTAGCAGGCCCAACATGCAGGGAGTGCCATCAGGCGTTCTTGGAGCATAAATTACACATATAATTTCTTGACTACCTCTTACATTTTTGAAGGCCCTGGAGAACCAGGACAATGGACACCCCCCAAAAAATGAACCCATTTTGGAAAAAAAACAACCCAATGTATAATCTATGAGGCATAATGAATCTTTTGAACATGTCATTTTTTTCTACCAGTTTTTGGAAAATGTGTAAAGAAAACGCATTTTTTTTTACACGATGTTGTCCATTTACACAATGTTTCTAACACATAACATGTACATACCAAAAATTACACCCCAAAATAGATTCTCCTACTCCTCCTGAGTACGGCGATACCACATGTGTGAGACTTTTCCACAGCCTGGCCACATACAGAGGACCAACATGCAGGGAGCATTGTCAGGTGATCTAGGGACATAAGTTTCAAATCTAATTTGACTACCTATTACACTTTTGTGAGGCACTATAGTGGCATGGATGAGAACTGATGTGGCATGAATGAGCATGAATGGGGATGGATGAGCATGAATGAGTATGGCTGAGTATGGTCGGGTACGGCTGAGTATGGCTGGGTATAGATGGGATGGCTGGGTACGGCTGAGTATGGCTGGGTACGACTGAGTACAGCTGGGTACGTCTGAGTACAGCTGGGATGGCTGGGTACGGCTGAGTATTACTGGGTACAGCTGAGTATGACTGGGTATGGCTGGGTACGGCTGAGTATTGCTGGGTATTGCTGGGTATGGTTGAGTATGGATGGGTATTGCTAATTATGGATGGGGTTGGATGGGATGGCTGAGCATGGATGGATGGATGAGTATTGCTGAGTATGGATGGATGGCTGAGCATGGATGGATGGATGAGTATGCTGAGTATGCATGAGTATGCTCAGTATGGATGGCTGAGCATGGATGTATGAGTATGCTGAGTATGGATGCGTATGGATGGGTGAGCATGGATGGATGGATGAGTATGGATGGGTGAGCATGGATAGATGGATGAATATGCTGAGTATGGATGAGGATGGATGGATGAGTATGATGAGGATGGATGGATGAGTATGCTGAGTATGGATGGGTATGCTGAGCATGGATGGCTGAGTATGCTGAGTATGGATGGGTGAGTATGGATGGATGGATGAGTTTGCTGAGTATGGATGGATGGATGAGTATGCTGAGTATGGATGGGTATGCTGAGCATGGATGGCTGGGTATGGATGGCTGGCTGGAATGGGCACAGAGCAGCGCTGTGGGCACTACACATCCAGCCCACAGCGCTACTGCCACTGGAATGGGCAAAGAGCAGTGCTGTGGGCACTACACATCAAGCCCACAGCTCTGCTGCCACTGATCTCTCCCCTCACACTGTACCAATAGGTATGGGGAGGGGAGAGAGGAACTGGATGTGACGCCGGTTAGTGATCGCTTCATCATTTGACGGAGCGATCACGTGGTAAACGGCCACTATCAGCAGCCGTTTACCGTGATCTGTTATGTTCTCGGGTGCGCTCCCCAGAGCGGGTTTCTGGGAGGATGTCGCAGTACGCCCTCCCAAAGTTATCCGACTGCGCTGCAGCCATCATTTGGCTATAGCGCGGTCGGCAAGCGGTTAATATGGTAAAGCATTTCACACCTTTACTGTAAGGAACTCCTTCTTAACTAGTAGTAAAATCTTTCTTTCGTATGCATCTGGTGTCTTCTTGTCCTCAGCATAAAATGGTTACTTGACAAATCTTTATTTCTCTTTCATTCATTGGAGAACACAGCTCCTCTGATTAGATCATTACCTAATGGCATAGCTCCCAACTGTCCCTGTTTTCACAAGACCGTTGTATAACAGATGTACCATTACTGCTTGACCAAACCCCTTACTCCAAACTTTACCATTACCCATTAAACAAGACCACACCAAAATTGGAGTAAAATATTGTTCGCAGCAGCCTCTTTTATTAACAAAATTAATTTTAACTTAACATAACCGTAACAAAACATCTGTTCTCAAACCCATCAGTCAATACTAGCATTGGTCTTTGCAGGAACCCCAAAATACCATCTGTGTAATACTGCACTGCGGTACTTTTCAAATATGATAATAGGCCTCCAGCCGACATGCTGACCATAGTGCACCCGTTAGCCAAACTTCCAGCTAAACCAACATTAGCTGGAATACTACCATCGAGACCCATACCACCGATGGGTCCCGAACTCTTCCTTCCGAGGTATCTTCATTCACCCACAAAGACCAACACCCGCCACAGCGCCCAAGGGAAAAGCCTTACCCTTGGGTGTCCCTCCACACCCTCAACACTCTTTGGATGCCA